>NC_083582.1:57035226-57242726 GCF_027579695.1 Neoarius graeffei | reverse complement strand
ATCCTAGTTGACTATGGGCGAGAGGCGGGGTACACCCTGGACAAGTCGCCAGATCATCGCAGGGCTGACACAAATAACCATTCACACTCACATTCACACCTACAGTCAATTTATCCGTCCATCCATCCATCCATTATCTGTAACCACTTATCCTGTCCTACAGGGTCGCAGGCAAGCTGGAGCCTATCCCAGTTGACTATGGGCGAGAGGTGGGGTACACCCTGGACAAGTCACCAGGTCATCACAGGGCTGACACAAACAACCATTCATACTCACATTCACACCTGCAGTCAGTTTATCCATCCATCCATCCATCCATCCATCCATCCATCCATCCATCCATCCATCCATTATCTGTAACCACTTATCCTGTCCTACAGGGTCGCAGGCAAGCTGGAGCCTATCCTAGCTGACTATGGGCGAGAGGCAGGGTACACCCTGGACAAGTCGCCAGGTCATCACAGGGCTGACACAGAGACAAACACCCATTCACACTCACACCTACAGTCAATTTATCCATCCATCCATCCATCCATCCATCCATCCATTATCTATAACCGCTTATCCTGTCCTACAGGGTCACAGGCAAGCTGGAGCCTATCCCAGTTGACTATGGGTGAGAGGTGGGGTACACCCTGGACAAGTCGCCAGGTCATCACAGGGCTGACACAAACAACCATTCATACTCACATTCACACCTACGGTCAATTTATCCGTCCGTCCATCCATCCATCCATCCATCCATCCATCCATCCATCCATCCATCCATTATCCGTAACCACTTATCCTGTTCTACAGGGTCGCAGGCAAGCTGGAGCCTATCCCAGCTGACTATGGGCGAGAGGCGGGGTACACCCTGGACAAGTCGCCAGGTCATCACAGGGCTGACACAGAGACAAACAACCATTCAGACACCTTCACATTCACACCTACAGTCAATTTATCCATCCATCCATCCATCCATCCATCCATCCATCCATCCATCCATCCATCCATTATCTGTAACCGCTTATCCTGTTCTACAGGGTCGCAGGCAAGCTGGAGCCTATCCCAGCTGACTATGGGCGAGAGGCGGGGTACACCCTGGACAAGTCGCCAGGTCATCACAGGGCTGACACAGAGACAAACAACCATTCAGACACCTTCACATTCACACCTACAGTCAATTTATCCATCCATCCATCCATCCATCCATCCATCCATCCATCCATCCATTATCTCTAGCCGCTTTATCCTGTTCTACAGGGTCGCAGGCAAGCTGGAGCCTATCCCAGTTGACTATGGGCGAGAGGTGGGGTACACCCTGGACAAGTCACCAGGTCATCACAGGGCTGACACAAACAACCATTCATACTCACATTCACACCTGCAGTCAGTTTATCCATCCATCCATCCATCCATCCATCCATCCATCCATCCATCCATCCATCCATTATCTGTAACCACTTATCCTGTTCTACAGGGTCGCAGGCAAGCTGGAGCCTATCCTAGCTGACTATGGGCGAGAGGCGGGGTACACCCTGGACAAGTCGCCAGGTCATCACAGGGCTGACACAGAGACAAACAACCATTCACACTCACACCTACAGTCAATTTATCCATCCATCCATCCATCCATCCATCCATCCATCCATCCATCCATTATCTATAACCGCTTATCCTGTCCTACAGGGTCACAGGCAAGCTGGAGCCTATCCCAGTTGACTATGGGTGAGAGGTGGGGTACACCCTGGACAAGTCGCCAGGTCATCACAGGGCTGACACAAACAACCATTCATACTCACATTCACACCTACGGTCAATTTATCCGTCCGTCCATCCATCCATCCATCCATCCATCCATCCATCCATCCATCCATCCATCCATCCATCCATTATCCGTAACCACTTATCCTGTTCTACAGGGTCGCAGGCAAGCTGGAGCCTATCCCAGCTGACTATGGGCGAGAGGCGGGGTACACCCTGGACAAGTCGCCAGGTCATCACAGGGCTGACACAGAGACAAACAACCATTCAGACACCTTCACATTCACACCTACAGTCAATTTATCCATCCATCCATCCATCCATCCATCCATCCATCCATCCATCCATCCATCCATTATCCGTAACCACTTATCCTGTTCTACAGGGTCGCAGGCAAGCTGGAGCCTATCCCAGCTGACTATGGGCGAGAGGCGGGGTACACCCTGGACAAGTCGCCAGGTCATCACAGGGCTGACACAGAGACAAACAACCATTCAGACACCTTCACATTCACACCTACAGTCAATTTATCCATCCATCCATCCATCCATCCATCCATCCATCCATCCATTATCTGTAACCGCTTATCCTGTTCTACAGGGTCGCAGGCAAGCTGGAGCCTATCCCAGCTGACTATGGGCGAGAGGCGGGGTACACCCTGGACAAGTCGCCAGGTCATCACAGGGCTGACACAGAGACAAACAACCATTCAGACACCTTCACATTCACACCTACAGTCAATTTATCCATCCATCCATCCATCCATCCATCCATCCATCCATTATCTGTAACCGCTTATCCTGTTCTACAGGGTCGCAGGCAAGCTGGAGCCTATCCCAGCTGACTATGGGCGAGAGGCGGGGTACACCCTGGACAAGTCGCCAGGTCATCACAGGGCTGACACAGAGACAAACAACCATTCAGACACCTTCACATTCACACCTACAGTCAATTTATCCATCCATCCATCCATCCATCCATCCATCCATTATCTCTAGCCGCTTTATCCTGTTCTACAGGGTCGCAGGCAAGCTGGAGCCTATCCCAGTTGACTATGGGCGAGAGGTGGGGTACACCCTGGACAAGTCACCAGGTCATCACAGGGCTGACACAAACAACCATTCATACTCACATTCACACCTGCAGTCAGTTTATCCATCCATCCATCCATCCATCCATCCATCCATCCATCCATCCATCCATCCATCCATCCATCCATTATCTGTAACCACTTATCCTGTTCTACAGGGTCGCAGGCAAGCTGGAGCCTATCCTAGCTGACTATGGGCGAGAGGCGGGGTACACCCTGGACAAGTCGCCAGGTCATCACAGGGCTGACACAGAGACAAACAACCATTCACACTCACACCTACAGTCAATTTATCCATCCATCCATCCATCCATCCATCCATCCATCCATCCATCCATCCATCCATCCATCCATCCATCCATCCATTATCTATAACCGCTTATCCTGTCCTACAGGGTCACAGGCAAGCTGGAGCCTATCCCAGTTGACTATGGGTGAGAGGTGGGGTACACCCTGGACAAGTCGCCAGGTCATCACAGGGCTGACACAAACAACCATTCATACTCACATTCACACCTACGGTCAATTTATCCGTCCGTCCATCCATCCATCCATCCATCCATCCATCCATCCATCCATCCATCCATCCATCCATCCATTATCCGTAACCACTTATCCTGTTCTACAGGGTCGCAGGCAAGCTGGAGCCTATCCCAGCTGACTATGGGCGAGAGGCGGGGTACACCCTGGACAAGTCGCCAGGTCATCACAGGGCTGACACAGAGACAAACAACCATTCAGACACCTTCACATTCACACCTACAGTCAATTTATCCATCCATCCATCCATCCATCCATCCATCCATCCATTATCTGTAACCGCTTATCCTGTTCTACAGGGTCGCAGGCAAGCTGGAGCCTATCCCAGCTGACTATGGGCGAGAGGCGGGGTACACCCTGGACAAGTCGCCAGGTCATCACAGGGCTGACACAGAGACAAACAACCATTCAGACACCTTCACATTCACACCTACAGTCAATTTATCCATCCATCCATCCATCCATCCATCCATCCATCCATCCATTATCTCTAGCCGCTTTATCCTGTTCTACAGGGTCGCAGGCAAGCTGGAGCCTATCCCAGTTGACTATGGGCGAGAGGTGGGGTACACCCTGGACAAGTCACCAGGTCATCACAGGGCTGACACAAACAACCATTCATACTCACATTCACACCTGCAGTCAGTTTATCCATCCATCCATCCATCCATCCATCCATCCATCCATCCATCCATTATCTGTAACCACTTATCCTGTTCTACAGGGTCGCAGGCAAGCTGGAGCCTATCCTAGCTGACTATGGGCGAGAGGCGGGGTACACCCTGGACAAGTCGCCAGGTCATCACAGGGCTGACACAGAGACAAACAACCATTCACACTCACACCTACAGTCAATTTATCCATCCATCCATCCATCCATCCATCCATCCATCCATTATCTATAACCGCTTATCCTGTCCTACAGGGTCACAGGCAAGCTGGAGCCTATCCCAGTTGACTATGGGTGAGAGGTGGGGTACACCCTGGACAAGTCGCCAGGTCATCACAGGGCTGACACAAACAACCATTCATACTCACATTCACACCTACGGTCAATTTATCCGTCCGTCCATCCATCCATCCATCCATCCATCCATCCATCCATCCATCCATCCATCCATTATCCGTAACCACTTATCCTGTTCTACAGGGTCGCAGGCAAGCTGGAGCCTATCCCAGCTGACTATGGGCGAGAGGCGGGGTACACCCTGGACAAGTCGCCAGGTCATCACAGGGCTGACACAGAGACAAACAACCATTCACACTCACACCTACAGTCAATTTATCCATCCATCCATCCATCCATCCATCCATCCATCCATCCATCCATTATCTGTAACCACTTATCCTGTCCTACAGGGTCGCAGGCAAGCTGGAGCCTATCCTAGCTGACTATGGGTGAGAGGCAGGGTACACCCTGGACAAGTCACCAGGTCATCACAGGGCTGACACAAACAACCATTCATACTCACATTCACACCTACGGTCAATTTATCCATCCGTCCATCCATCCATCCATCCATCCATCCATCCATCCATTATCTGTAACCACTTATCCTGTTCTACAGGGTCGCAGGCAAGCTGGAGCCTATCCCAGCTGACTATGGGTGAGAGGCGGGGTACACCCTGGACAAGTCGCCAGGTCATCACAGGGCTGACACAAACAACCATTCATACTCACATTCACACCTACGGTCAATTTATCCATACGTCCATCCATCCATCCATCCATCCATCCATCCATCCATCCATCCATCCATTATCTGTAACCACTTATCCTGTTGGGTCGCAGGCAAGCTAGAGCCTATCCCAGCTGACTATGGGTGAGAGGCATGGTACACCCTGGACAAGTCGCCAGGTCATCACAGGGCTGACACAGAGACAAACAACTATTCAGACACCTTCACATTCACACCTACAGTCAATTTAGAGCCACTAATCAGCCTAACCACCGGCGAGTAGCCTAGTGGTTAGTGTGTCTGCCTCTCAATTGGGAGATCGCGAGTTCTATTCACGGTCAGGTCGTACCAAAGGCCATTATAAAAATGGTGCCTACTGCTATTCGGCAAGGCATGTTGCAATACAGATGTGAGTGGGGAGTCAAACTCTCGTGGTTACCAGAGGACTAGCCCCCCACTGTAACCCTAGCTATGTAATATAGGCGAGAGGCTGAGGGCTACACCAAACACACCATGAATGGTGCAGGAAGGACTTTGAATTAGCCTAACCGTCATGTCTTTGGAGTGTTGGGAAAACCGGAGCACCCAGAGGAAACCCATGCAGACACAGGAAGAACATGCAAACTCCACACAGAAAGGCCCCCGTCAGCCACTGGGCTCGAACCCAGGACCCTCTTGCTGTGAGGCAACAGTGCTAACCACTGTGCCGCCCTCATGATATTACAGCACAGTGAAATTATTTTCTCATTACAGCTGGTTAGGAAGCTGAGGTCAGAGCACACGGTCAGCCATGATACACACCCTTGGAGCAAATGGTGTTAAGGGCCCAACAATGGCAGCTTGGAAGTGCTAGGACTTGAACCCTCAACCTTCTAATCAGTAACCCAGAGCCTTAACCGTTGGTCACCACTGCCGCACAATGGGCACCGGTTTATTCCTGAATGCAGGTTATTGTCTGAATGGAGTTTCTGTGCGTGTCCACATGGGATTCTTCCGGATTGTCTGGTTTCCTCCCAACTTCTAGAAGTGTGAGTGTATGGTACCTTGGAATTGACTGGTGTCTCATATTCCCACTTCATACCCAGTATTCCTGCTATAGGTTCCAGATCCACTGCAACTCTGACGAGGATAAAGCCATTATTCAGGATGAATGATGGGAAAGGGGTGGCATGGTGGTGTAGTGGCTAGCACAGTCACCTCACAGCAAGAAGGTTCTGGGTTTGAGCCAAGTGGCTGATGGGGAGCCTTTCTGTGTGAAGTTTGCATGTTCTCCCTGTGTCTGCGTGGGTTTCCTCTGGGTGCTCTGGTTTCCCCCACAGTCCAAAGACATGCAGGTTAGGCTAATTGGTGGCTCTAAATTGACTGTAGGTGTGAATGTGGGTGTAAATGGTTGTTTGTCTCTGTGTCAGCCCTGTGATGATCTGGCGACTTGTTCAGGGTGTACCCCGCCTCTCACCCATAGTCAGCTAGGATAGGCTCCAGCTTCCCCGTAACCCTGCACAGGATAAGCGGTTACAGATAATGAATGGAAAATAAGATATGGTGTGGTGTGCTCAGGTTTGTAGTGCCAACAGAGGGCAAGATCACACTTTGTTCCTTCCATTGACACCACCTTTTTATACAGTCATGGTTCTCAAAGTGGGATCTCAATGGTCCATGAGGCATAGTCAGGGGATGTGCAAGTTTATGTTTTTGTTTACAACGGTGGAGAACCCTTATATTTATTAACTTGTTTGACTGCTTGTTTGAATTGAATGGGTTAAATCCAAATCTTATTAACTCAAAAGTAGGCCTCTAAATAATGTCAGCTTGGACATAATGGCAATTTTAATAAAATGTGCTCTGTAGGCCAGAGCCAGGGATCAGGCCGCTAAGACATTCAACTGTTGCCCAATCCACAATGCACCAGACACTAAGGGTCCTCCTGCAGGTAATGGGCCCACAGGATTGAGAACCCACTTGGCTCTTTCAGGCTAAGCCAGGCCAGGCCCCATGGGTGAAGGCCTGACAACCAGGTGCTCGTCGATGAGCCACTCCCCAGGTCTGACTCCAGGATAGAGCCCCAGTATCCCTGTTCCAGGTGAGGTATTGTGATTCCTTGATTTCCTTTTTCTCATTAGAGTCTTTGGAATTGCACTTAGTCTGGCCCCTCACAATTTAACTTGGGAGACCCTACCAGGGGCAAACTGCCCCCGCAACATAGCTCCTAGGATCACTCGGGTACTCAAACTTTGCCATCATGATCAGATGGCGATTCATGAAGGTGGCAATTCCTCCAAAGCGAGTCTGGTCTCACCCTTCCAGACAGGGCATGGAGCTCAGACACTCGGAGGGGCTCAGAATAAAGCAGCTGCTCCTCCACGTCAAAAGGAACTAGCTGAGGTGGTTCAGATATCTGTCTAGGGTGCCTCCTAGACAGCTCCTAGGTGAAGTGTTCCAGTCATGTCCAACCACAAGGAGACCCCGGGGCAGAACCAGGACACCCTGGAGAGATTATATTTCTCAGCTGGATGGATGGATGGATGGATGAATGTGTTCTGTGAGTGAAAGATTTAGGAATAAAAAGTCTGTGGCTCATAACATTTTGAATAATTGCTTTTGCAGAATGATGATGTTTGTAAAATACATTTGTACTGATGGGGTCTATGGAATTTGTATTACACTTAAAGCAGTCCTAGGCTGCAAAACGTTTGAGAACCCCTGACGCACATCTACAGTATATCTAAATTGTTCCTTGGTGTAAAATAAAAGACTACAGAATTACATCAATGTATTGGTTTCATAATTGCTTGACAGTTTCTGATGCTCAAAGGAGCCAACTTGCCTATGGTACAGCAATGGTTTAAAATCAGAATAGGCTTGGTATAATCAGTTAGCTCGGCAGTGGATTATGAACGTGTAATAGTGTGTAATACTGTAGATCTCTCAGAGGTGAGCTGAGGTGGAAAGGTTTATTTCAAGGGTGACAACTGCCACCCTGTAGCACCCATGTGGCCATGCCTCAGCATAGCTCTCATCATCCTAGACTATTCTCCAAACAGAAGAGGTCTCTGAATAACCCAGTGAGCCCCAAGTGACCAGAGACATGCACGAACGTCTATTATTAGGCCAACATAGCTTAATACGTTCAGCCCACGGTGGATAGAAACTGGCGGCGTCAGTGCAGTAAATGCCATAGCTCTTTTTTTTTTTGGTTTGTTTTTTGTTGTGTAGAAAATAGTTAGCTGTCGACGACTGTCCTCTGCATTGTTTTTCTCAGGTGTTTCAGGTAACTAGGTCCCTCAAAAAAAGGTTTATTCAAATACATAATCTATGACATGCTTGTGATATCTCAGTAAATCCCACCAATTAATCTGATATGAACAGAACTTTTTTTTTTTTTTTAATCTGATCACATGCAAGATTGGGCGGTGTAGTGGTTAGCGCTGTCGCCTCACAGCAAGAAGGTCCGGGTTCGAGCCCCGTGGCCGGCGAGGGCCTTTCTGTGCAGAGTTTGGATGTTCTCGCCGTGTCCGCGTGGGTTTCCTCCGGGTGCTCCGGTTTCCCCCACAGTCCAAAGACATGCAGGTTAGGTTAACTGGTGACTCTAAATTGACCGTAGGTGTGAATGTGAGTGTGAATGGTTGTCTGTGTCTATGTGTCAGCCCTGTGATGACCTGGCGACTTGTCCAGGGTGTACCCCGCCTTTCGCCCGTAGTCAGCTGGGATAGGCTCCAGCTTGCCTGCGACCCTGTAGAAGGATAAAGCGGCTAGAGATAATGAGATGAGATGAGACATACAAGATTTGTACAACTTTAAACAAATGTGTGGCTGGATTTCTCTTGATTTCATACAAACAAAGTAAGAAAAAGATACAAATGCTATCCGCATACCCAAATTAACACTGTCAGATTTAATTTCAACACTTTTAAAGTGTCTATATGGCTCCACCCCATGGGTGTTAATTTAACTCTTTTTGCAGTGTTGGTACCTTAACACTAATTTGGTGTCATTTTTCACTCTTTTTGGAGTTAAAAGTCAACACTTATTAACAACATCCAGTGTTAGTTTTTCTCAACACTGATATGTAGTGTTAGACATTAACTTTCTCAGAGGATCATTTGTTGACTGTGTTAGCCCCAGAACACTTAAAAGGTGTAAATACAGCTCTTCCTGGAAATGATTTTCAAATTAAAGTTCGCTGAAATAAAGGTGGACATATTTTGTGTTTTACAATTAAACATTGATTTTAAACATTTGCACCCCACAAAAATGAAGTCACATTAAAAAATGTAACAATATGGAACAATATATATCCTTTCACTCTCATTAGAATATTGCTTCTGAAATGGTCTAAAGTAAGTCAACTGGTCAACAAAAATCAAAGCATGTTCATTACTTTGTTCCTGTATACAGTATGCATGAAAGTGTTCATCAAAATAAAGTGTATCAACAGTAGAGGCTATTATTAAAGCACGCTGTTCATGTAATATTATGTTACAGATTTTGTTGAGGGCGGCACGGTGGTGTAGTGGTTAGCGCTGTCGCCTCACAGCAAGAAGGTCCTGGGTTCGAGCCCCGTGGCCGGCGAGGGCCTTTCTGTGCGGAGTTTGCATGTTCTCCCCGTATCCGCGTGGGTTTCCTCCGGGTGCTCCGGTTTCCCCCACAGTCCAAAGACATGCAGGTTAGGCTAACTGGTGACTCTAAACTGACCGTAGGTGTGAATGTGAGTGTGAATGGTTGTCTGTGTCTATGTGTCAGCCCTGTGATGACCTGGCGACTTGTCCAGGGTGTACCCCGCCTTTCGCCCGTAGTCAGCTGGGATAGGCTCCAGCTTGCCTGCGACCCTGTAGAAGGATAAAGCGGCTAGAGATAATGAGATGAGACAGGTAGGTCATTGGATGTTCCAGTGCATACAAACAAATCAATCTGATACTCAGTGCCATAATTTCTAACCCATCTTGCAGTTGAAACATTTGGAAATGGATCTAAATGTAATGTTTGACAGAGTAATTGGCTTCAGCCAATCGATGTGTGTCTATGCAGTGGGCGGGGTGACATGAACACTTCAAGTGTAAAACCCAGGATCGGAGTTGAGAGTTAGAAGTTCAGAGTTAGTATTTATGCAATTACACTGACAGGTTTGATTTAGTGACGCTTTGTTTTTACACCTGATTTTGACACCAACTACTTATCAACTGAAGTCAAATATAATGGATTTAACTCTATCAGAGTAAAATTAACTCTACTTTTGCTCAAATTTCACTAACACCCAACATTTAACACTTCTGAATTTGCTGTGTAACCAAACCTTCATGCCTTTTCGTAGAAATGTTGTAGAGTTGTGCGAATGTTTATGTATGTATTTGCAAGGGTGAGATCATATTAGTAAGGACATCGGATGCCTGCCACTGGAATGCTAATTTTCCTTGTTTGTATGATAGATCGGAGTCGGATAATTTTATTACATAATAAAGCGACAGATCAAGGTCAGTGTCTGTCATTGGTGGCTTCCAAAGCAAAGCATGTCAGATCTTAAAAGTCCGTCTTCACCTAATGTCCCTTTTGACCTGATATCACCTGATGTGGTTTACAAAACTGACAGGAAAATTTCTACTTTTAATGTTTTGTTGGACACTTAGATTTTTATTTATCGTTCCATGCATTGGTGTTTACGTGATTAGGTGTAGCTTACAGGCAGTGTCAGCGTATTGTTGGTCAGAGTGTGTGTGAGTAGACTGTGTGTGTCTGTAGGAAGAAGGAATGTGATGTGTATCCCAAGGCGCAGCAAGGATCATGGGACCCTTTCTGTGATGATTCAATCCTCCACCCAATGAAAGGGCTCGCTGTTCCTCTGGGACTGTTTATGCTGTTGCACACAACCAGAGAGAAAGAGACAGAGGGAGATGCAGACATGAGATAGAGAAAGAGAGATCGGGGGGGAAAATAGGGAGAGTGATAGAAAGAGCGATAGAGAATGAGAAATAAAAGATGTCAGAAATGGTTAGAGGTGTCCAGTAGCACATATGAGTCAGAGATTATAATAAAGATTTACGAGCCTGATCACATGATAAGAGTTTCAGAAATATGATAACATCAAGGCAACGTGAAAAATAACATGTGAATTCATACTAATCCGAGTCATGTGACGCAAAAGCTCACATGCAACCAGTGTAGTGGTCTCGAGCCATTTTTCTATTCCAGGTCACAAATGTGTGTGTTGGAGCAGTGCTGGTGTTAAGGACAGCAGCGCTGGGTTATTCTTGTACCTGCTGATGACTATCAGGTTTCTGATGGATCTCAGCTGGGTGTGGTACGAGATTGAAGAATTGGACATTGCTTTTTCTATTGGGTATCTCTATAAGATAATGTAGTAAACAGCAAAACCACTAAGAACAGGCATATTAATGTGACATAATATCAATATCTCTTGATATTATGATCTGCCAGTCAAAAATTCATTTCATTAGACACACACCCTAACTGTTGAAGCAGTGAACTGACTTAAGAGTGTGATTATGGTGATAAATATCCTGAAATCATGTTCATGTTTCCAATCTGTTCACTATCAAAGTATGTCGGATAGATAAATGATGCAATAACCCTGACCCATAATTACGTCATGGCTTGTTTACCGCAATGCATTACGGGTGATACCCGGGGTCAGCACCGCTATATTGTTTACTTTCGCCTTTATTAAACACTGCATTGTTCTGTCTAACCGGTTTTAACCATGCCTAAAGTGAATCGCTGTGTGCTTTACTGCGTCTCCGCAACAAAGAGAACGCCTAATCTGAGCTTTTATCAGCTGCCAGTTGAGAAGAAGAGAAGAAAGAAATGGATAAGTTTAATCCGCAACGAAAACCTTCGAACTGAATCGAAATGGACAAGTGTTTGGAGCTTACATTTCTCTGGCGGGAAAAAGACGGACTTAAACTATGACCAGCGATATTTCCACGGTCTGAGGAACGGCCTTCGGTTATAGAAGATTATAACAATCGACACTGTTCATCATCTGAAACTAGCGATATTCCAAAGCCTGTAAAACGAAGAAGCATTCTTTGGCCTTTGCCTCTCAACGTACCGAAGCACTCGGCAGCCGAATTAGCCTGTTGGATCGATAAAACTCCCAAACCACGAAGGGTTCTCTTTCGGGTGTGTATAACATTCAGTGTGCCTCACTAGTGGGATTTATTGAAGTAAACGCATTTATACTGAACATGACACGGCAGATCAGCGGGTTTCCAAAGATTTTTTTTTGTACTAGTTCCTGAGATCAAGTTTTATTTAAGTAATCACTCATTTATAAATATTTTGATAAGACATTCTGAGATTTGATGTTGTTCTTGTACAGTGTGGTCGACTCGGTCAATCTCTAGCTTGTACGAATTCTTGTCACTCATGTCTGACCTTCTCACCAAGCTTGATTTGGATTCTGATTTTCCTCCTGTAAACCCTCAACATGTTATCCACCTCTTTAAATCACCAATTTCATTGTCTTCCACGACAGAGCACGGCAAAATCGCTTCTCTCACATCGCTCTCACGTAAAATTAATCTAACATCCGCTATATTACACAGCTCCCGACCCTGGCTATCCCCCAAAATGCATTTCGATAAACAAGTGATGACGTAGTTATGTTTGAGGGCTATTCTTACATTAATTCAGAAATTACATATAAGGATCACCTCTTTCTCAAATCTCCAGTTGCTTTTTCTGTTGCCTCCTGTAGCGCTTTTACTCGATGTGAAGGCCAGACTGGATTGCAGAAGGTGCTAGTCTCTTCATCATTTCACTGCTTTCCCCGACTGTGGCTGCACACAGTGAATTATTCAGCAGGACAAAGTGCTCCACTCCTAGGGTGAGGCCTGAAAGAACAACACATTATGGGAGCATTAACATCCGCAGCATCTCAGTGGTACTTAGCAACAGTACGAACAGCTTTATTTTAATGCTGATAATTGGTCCAGGTTTTATATGTTTCCTGATTCTTAGAAACTTTTTGGTTTCTACATTAAATCACACACGAGTAACAGTGGAACAGCTTTGGTCTCATGAGGATAACTTCAAGCACAAAACAAGGCGGACAATGCGTTCTTACATTTTCTTACTGCACATAAAGTACACCAATAATTTATTAGTGGTATTTCCTGACATATTTTACTCGTGAGTGGTGTTCATAGAGCTACGTGACACTTACATGAACCCTTCATGGAATCTGACATAAACCTACATAAGCATTTTATAAAGGTTTGTTCCAAAGAGTGTCAGTTGACATAATGATGTTTTCCTTCAATGTTGTCATCATCTCATCTCATCTCATCTCATCTCATTATCTCTAGCCGCTTTATCCTTCTACAGGGTCGCAGGCAAGCTGGAGCCTATCCCAGCTGACTACGGGTGAAAGGCGGGGTACACCCTGGACAAGTCGCCAGGTCATCACAGGGCTGACACATAGACACAGACAACCATTCACACTCACATTCACACCTACGGTCAATTTAGAGTCACCAGTTAACCTAACCTGCATGTCTTTGGACTGTGGGGGAAACCGGAGCACCCGGAGGAAACCCACGCGGACACGGCGAGAACATGCAAACTCCACACAGAAAGGCCCTCGCCGGCCACGGGGCTCGAACCCGGACCTTCTTGCTGTGAGGCGACAGCACTAACCACTACACCACCGTGCCGCCTGTTGTCATCATCATCATCATCATTATCATTTTGTGTCATCACGCTACTGCTTGCCGATAGTGAGCAAATTTGAACGCCACATCGTTGGCCTCTGCCAGGTCCTTTACAGTGCATGTGTCATGCAGCATGCCACAACTCAGGAGATGTTCCATAGTCTGGGGGCCCTGTCCACACTCGCAATCTGCCGCATCTTTGGTGTATCCCCACTTCAACAGATTTACATCTCCCCATGCGTGCCCGCAGTCTGTTCAGACTGTGCCATGTTATCCATGGTTGGCCGGAATCAGGAGGGAGTTTCTCTGAGGGATTGATAGGTATATGACTATCCTCTGGAGAGTTCTCGAGTCTCTTCCCAGAGTTTAACCCTTTTGGATGATGCACTGCAGTGCAAAGGTTGGACAGAAGACAGAAAGCTTCAAAACGCTGGGGTGGCAAGGGATGGTCATACGGGGGTGTCTTTCATCCTACGATTGCCTAAGTCATTCTTTTTGGCTGGCTACAGCTCTTCTGATATCAGGAAGTGCAATACCAGACAATAGATGCATGTTGTCTATCTTGGTATCTTTCATGCACTCTCTAATGCAGCGACAACTTGGGTTCAGCACAGAATCAATCTTCTTCGCATGAATTGAGCGTTCCCATACTGGGCAGGCATATTCGGCAGCAGAGAAACAGAGAGCCGGAGCTGTTGATCGGACGGTCGCTAGATTTGCTCCCCATTTTGAGGTACTCAGCTTTTGAAGAAGAGCGTTCCTGGAATCGACTTTCCACTGAAGCTTGGTGATATGTGCTTTGAACGTCAAGGACATCAATGTTGACATCAAGCGACCTAACATCTGAGTTGAGCAAAGATCAACTTATTAATAAAATCTGTTTATTATTAGTCTTAGCCTGCTATACACGTCCCGGTGAATAAACTAGAAATGGTCATTTATTAAAATGAGTGCATTAATATCTACCTTTAATATCATCAGCACTACTGTCAGAGCTGTTGTTATAAAAAATTAAATGAACCCCTTCCGACCAATCAGATTCGAGAATTCAGTAGAACTGGGATATGAGATGTGATAGCACACTCATCTCATCTCATTACTGTATCTCTAGCCGCTTTATCCTTCTACAGGGTCGCAGGCAAGCTGGAGCCTATCCCAGCTGACTACGGGCGAAAGGCGGGGTACACCCTGGACAAGTCGCCAGGTCATCACAGGGCTGACACATAGACACAGACAACCATTCACACTCACATTCACACCTACGGTCAATTTAGAGTCACCAGTTAACCTAACCTGCATGTCTTTGGACTGTGGGGGAAACCGGAGCACCCGGAGGAAACCCACGCGGACACGGGGAGAACATGCAAACTCCGCACAGAAAGGCCCTCGCCGGCCACGGGGCTCGAACCCGGACCTTCTTGCTGTGAGGCGACAGCGCTAACCACTACACCACCGTGCCGCCCCGTGATAGCACACTATTTTGGAAAAAAACTTGACAACTGACTATTTAGCTCAGGTACTTATAGTACAGGGCAGCACGGTGGTGTTGTGGTTAGCGCTGTTGCCTCGCAGCAAGAAGGTTCTGGGTTCGAGCCCAGCAGCTGACGGGGGCCTTTCTGTGTGGAGTTTGCATGTTCTCCCCGTGTCTGCGTGGGTTTTCCTCCAGGTACTCCGGTTTCCCCTACAGTCCAAAGACATGCAGTTCGGCTAATTAGTGGCTCTAAATTGACTGTAGGTGTGAATGGTTGTGAAGCTGCGACAGGCCTAGCAAAACGGCAGTAGAGTGTGTGTGTGCTCTGATAGACGCAGACAGCCGTGTAAGAGGGCGCCTATAGGGCGTCAGGATGAAAAAAAAACCCTTCTAGTACATTAGAATGATGTAATATAGTAGCTTTCCAAGGGAAAGTTCTTTACAGTAACTGAGTTTAACTGGGCCATTTTGTGTACAGCTATGGAAATGTCACAGCATTGACATGACATACAGTACACATTTTCTCATCTCATTATCTCTAGCCGCTTTATCCTTCTACAGGGTCGCAGGCAAGCTGGAGCCTATCCCAGCTGACTACGGGCGAGAGGCGGGGTACACCCTGGACAAGTCGCCAGGTCATCACAGGGCCGACACATAGACACAGACAACCATTCACACTCACATTCACACCTACGGTCAATTTAGAGTCACCAGTTAACCTAACCTGCATGTCTTTGGACTGTGGGGGAAACCGGAGCACCCGGAGGAAACCCACGCGGACACGGGGAGAACATGCAAACTCCGCACAGAAAGGCCCTCGCCGGCCACGGGGCTCGAACCCGGACCTTCTTGCTGTGAGGCGACAGCGCTAACCACTACACCACCGTGCCGCCCTACCAGCATAAGTCTTAAATCATAATTCGCACTGTAAATCTCATATACAACTTTATTTGAACAATAATTTACGTCCCTGAACTCAGATGTTATAACGTCTTGACAAAAGCAGTCTTTATGTTTTGTTATAAAGCATATATAAATATAATATGGTTTGTTTTAAAGCATATACGGCAAAAGAGAAGTAGGCTTGTAGTATCATTCTTATGTGACTCCAGACTGGAGTGGCAGTGCCATCCACTCAGGGCATTCTGGGAAACTTACTTACAGGAAACTATATTGATAACACTAGAGTGCCTTAGGGCTGCCATGTCACCAGCGCACCAGTGCCAGGTGTAAATATCTGGAAAAGGAAGGGTCAGAGAGAGAGAGAGAGAGAGAGAGAGATGGATCTGATTGGGTTTGGAGCCCCCAGGTAAATCCAAAAACCTGTGTTTATCCTGCGTTTTTGGATTTTTGTTGTATCGCTAGGGCTCCAAGCAGAATCAGGTCCATCTCTCTCTCTCTCTGATCTTTTCCTTCCCTTTCCTATGGCTTAGGAACTCAGCAAACAAACCACTTTGCAAGGATCATGTCTCACGGACGAAGGTATACGTCACTGGGTAAACCTGACTGGACCTGGAACCAGAACACTAACAGATGCTGAAGCATAAAGGTAAATAACAGACTCACTGGCTGCAAGAGAAGGTGTTTTAGTAAAGAGCTGGCTTCAACAGAGATCGATGACGAGGTGTTTTCGAAAGCCACACACGCTCTCGCATTCTTGCTTTCATGCTAAAGCAGAGCAAACTGGAAAAAAGACAGCGTTTTAATTCAATGGAAAGTCCAGTCTTTTCCCGTTTTCCTTGGATCAAGCTATTTTAGCATGAAGTCATATTTTCTAGTGCCAGTGGAAAACAAAGAGTAAAAATAATGCTCCCGCAAATATGAAGCAGCATACAGAAATTTGGTTATTAAATCAGTAGTCAGGATGTTAGAAGCCTCTATTTTGAGGTGGTGTTGACGGGACCACCCATCTCGACCAAAATATAACTCAACTGCCATTCAAGAGCCCCTGAGCTGATTCCAGTGTGCACACAGAAAGCAGCAGGTTCAAGCAACTCAGTGACTTCATCAACCAAAGTCATATTTATCACTCGATTAAGTAAAAAGCCAGGAATCCCAGACCTCTATTTTTGTCTGTCATTTTCTCCTTGTCCTTCCGGGTTTTTTTTTTAAATTTTTTTATTTCTGTCATTATACGTGACCTTTTTTTCCGTTTTACCTTCTGTGTGTCTCTAATGCATGGGAGGAGGCAGACAGGCTCGGAGAGGATGGGGGGGGGGTGAAGGCAGAAAGCCATCCTCCGTGCTCTACATTAAGGTATCAGGCTGTGTCTCTGTAAATGAGTATTGATCCTGCTTCTGGCGGGATCGTTTAGGAGATTAATGCTGGCAGTAGTTGTGGTGGTAGTGGGAGGGGGGTCTCCAGCCGAGGCAGGGAAGCCGGCACAGGGCTACCCAGGACAGAGGACCTGCTGTGGGGTGCTGAGGAGAACAAACCCCTGCCTCCCCTCCTCACCATCTGGACCAAGAGCCCAGGGCACCAGCTGCATGGGGGAAGGGGAGAGAGAGAGAGAGAGAGACAGAGAGAGAGTAACGGACTGAGAGAGGAAGAAAAGGAAGGAAGGGGGGAAGAATAAAGGGATGAAAATGAAAAGAGCGATGCAAATGAAAGGGAGCACATGAGGAAGAGGGAGAAAGAACCAACGCGAAGCCAAGACACACGTCAGGCACTGACTGTGAATGAGAAAGGAAGAAAAAGAGAAGGAAGTGAAGACAGAAAGAAAAAGCACAGGAAGATAACAGCAATGAAAGAATGTTAAACATGAACACAGATTTCCATGACAGAGCAAATAATGTCTCATGAACAAATGAATAAATCACATCACTATATAAAAGCATGGGTGTTGTGGGAAAGAATGAGAAATGAGAATGAGGAAGGATAAACGCGGGAGGGAAAGTCAAAGAAAGAGACAGGTGGGAGAGAAACTGAGCTGAACATTAAAGCTGATGAGAGAAAGAGAGAGAACAGGACAGAGGAAATCAGCCATGATGGATGAGAGCAGGAAAAAAAAGGAGTAAGAGAGCAGAGTGGCTAAAGTGGCCCAGGGGAATCTCCCCAACATGGGGCAGAAGGAAAACCATTACAGAATTACAGAGCGAAAGAAGAGAATTTGTTTAAAGGTGCGGTTTGGAAGCCCAGAACAGCGTAACAAGCTCAGGAAGCTGGATGCAGGTGTGGAATCTTTAACGAACAACATGAAGAAGAACAATAAAACAAAACTGAGACAAAAACTTCATGAAGTTAAGGAACTAGTCACATTACAAAGTGTCATGTGTCTGAAATGCCACCCTACAAGGTGCATTATGGGTACTCTGCATCAATAAAGAGTTGGGCTCTAACCTGCTGTAGGACTGCTGGAGTTTCCAGGATTAGTCTACTACACTATGCTTAAACATCTCATCTCATCATCTCTAGCTGCTTTATCCTGTTCTACAGGGTCGCAGGCAAGCTGGAGCCTATCCCAGCTGACTACGGGCGAGAGGCGGGGTACACCCTGGACAAGTCGCCAGGTCATCACAGGGCTGACACATAGACACAGACAACCATTCACACTCACATTCACACCTACGCTCAATTTAGAGTCACCAGTTAACCTAACCTGCATGTCTTTGGACTGTGGGGGAAACCGGAGCACCCGGAGGAAACCCACGCGGACACGGGGAGAACATGCAAACTCCGCACAGAAAGGCCCTCGGCGGCCACGGGGCTCGAACCCAGACCTTCTTGCTGTGAGGCGACAGTGCTAACCACTACACCACCGTGCCACCCATGCTTAAACATGTGATTTAAATTGCTAAACCCCTGTTTGTTGCACTGTATAATGAATTGTGTGCTGTTGAAGAAGAAGAAACCTTTATTTGTCACATGCACACTTCAAGCACAGTGAAATTCATCCTCTGCATTTGACCCATCTGAAGCAGTGAACACACCCCCAAAGCAGTGGGCAGCCACACGACAGCGCCCGGGGAGCAGTCAGGGGTTAAGTACCTTGCTCAAGGGCACTTCAGCCCAAGGCCGCCCCACGTTAACCTAACTGCATGTCTTTGGACTGTGGGGGAAACCGGAGCACCCAGAGGAAACCCACGCGGACACGGGGAGAACATGCAAACTCCACACAGAAAGGCCCTCGCCGGCCGCTGGGCTCGAACCCAGGACCTTCTTGCTGTGAGGCGACAGTGCTAACCACTACACCACCGTGCGGACATGTGAAGATAAGGAACAGGATTGTAATGAGGACCTGGTGACTAGCAAACCGCAGACACAGAGCACTGTATTGTGACCAAACACCACGATGAACTCCTAATACTGTCCATGTAAATGTACAGCCAATAAAATGACACTGATTCTGAATAGGAGAAGGAGTGACTGGAGGCGTGTCAAAGAGATATAATATACAATACACACCTTGAATTGATGTTTATCAGGTAAACCTACCATAGCCTATAGATGCACTATTCTTTCCCCCCATAAACAGTGTGTTAATTCCCTTTAACAATATCCATCAGTACAAATTGACCAGGGCGGCACGGTGGTGTAGTGGTTAGCGCTGTCGCCTCACAGCAAGAAGGTCCGGGTTCGAGCCCCGTGGCCGGCGAGGGCCTTTCTGTGCGGAGTTTGCATGTTCTCCCCGTGTCCGCATGGGTTTCCTCCGGGTGCTCCGGTTTCCCCCACAGTCCAAAGACATGCAGGTTAGGTTAACTGGTGACTCTAAATTGAGCGTAGGTGTGAATGTGAGTGTGAATGGTTGTCTGTGTCTATGTGTCAGCCCTGTGATGACCTGGCGACTTGTCCAGGGTGTACCCCGCCTTTCGCCCGTAGTCAGCTGGGATAGGCCGAGTTGGCTATAAGCCATGTACGACAAGATTGAGTGGAATAACTGTTTTATTCTATCCACATTCACTAGATTTTGAGAAACAGAGCATAATTACCTCGCCCACGATGATGTAAGCGGGGCGAAGTATTGTAATCAGTGCGGTTTGTTTGTTTGTGTGCGTGTGTTTGTCTGTTAACAATCTAGTGTCTAGACGGTTGCACTGATTGACTGCAGATTTTCAGGGTTGGTGGATAATGGCCCATAGATTACCTGATTAAATTCTGAGCGTAATCGGGTCAAGGTGAAGGTCACCAGAAAGGTCAACCTTTCGGTCAAAAAAACATATTTTCCATTATAACTCAAAAACGGTTGCCAGTAGACAAATATGTTTACTATTATGAGCATATAGGAACTCCCATATGGCTTTTCATTTGGCACCATGCTCTTTGACCTTGAAAGGTCAAATTCAAGGTCACAGATTTTCAGAGGGCTGTAACTTGAAAACGGTTGATGGTAGACAGATATTTACCATTATCAACTTATAGGACGTGCCATATGGGCTTTCATTTGGCACCATGACCTTTGACCTTGAATGACTTTGAAATGTCAAACTCAAGGTCATGGATTTTCATAGGACTATAACCTGACAGCTGATGACTGAGAAATATTACCATTATCAACATATAGGTATAAAATACTGTAAGCGCTGCCGGGTGAGGTTTGTTTTGCCTGGCAACACTTGTTATTTTTATTTTTTGCAAATTCTATAAATAAAAACTTTATACAAAACATCCGACAAAATCATTTCCGCTTAGAATGTAAATAAACCGGTGAAATGACAGGAGCAATTTGTGAAAAATGCTATAATAATAATTTTTGGAAAAAAAAATTCTTCCCATTAAATACTTTTATTCCATATTTTGTTGCTTTTTTCCAGGGTCTTCTTCTTCTTTTGGGTTATTTATCGGTTGGCAAGCCAACTTCAAGGTGCATTACCACTACCGACTGGGCTGGAGTGTGGAACAGGAGATATTGGGGGGGGGGACTATATTCTTGTAGCTGTTTCTTCTCATCTCATTATCTCTAGCCGCTTTATCCTGTTCTACAGGGTCGCAGGCAAGCTGGAGCCTATCCCAGCTGACTACGGGCGAAAGGCGGGGTACACCCTGGACAAGTCGCCAGGTCATCACAGGGCTGACACATAGACACAGACAACCATTCACACTCACATTCACACCTACGGTCAATTTAGAGCCACCAGTTAACCTAACCTGCATGTCTTTGGACTGTGGGGGAAACCGGAGCACCCGGAGGAAACCCACGCGGACACGGGGAGAACATGCAAACTCCACACAGAAAGGCCCTCGCCGGCCCCAGGGCTCGAACCCAGGACCTTCTTGCTGTGAGGCGACAGCGCTAACCACTACACCACCGTGCCGCCCGTAGCTGTTTCTTTTTCTTTTAAATCTTTGATAACAATTTCTGGGGTTCTAATTTTCGAGTAGAGTTTTCATTTCATTCTCGGTTGGTTCAGCAACACGCGCCGCCATTTTGTTTTTCTCTATTCAAGCTAATAGCCTAGTAGTAGAGTAGCCAATCAGAGCACGTGATTGCTCATATCCAGTGAATGTGGATAGAATAAAGAATTTTATCTTACCACTAGTTCAAATGCGCCTAAACTAAGAGTTTCTAACTAAGGCTAACTAAAAGCTTCTCCTTAAAACCTATTCACAAAAGTGCTGAAAGGAAGCTTTCGGAATAAATTCCTAAACTCAGAGGAAGGGTGAGGGTGCTACAGGTGGGGATGGCCTGTTTCAGGAATGAATGGTAGCAAACAAAATCATAGTGCAAAAATGTAATCAGTATTAATGACTTCATGCATGAAGATAATAATTCAAATGTTCATGTCAAATATTCAGCATATTTTCAGCAAAGTCTGCATAGCCTGTAAATTTGCCATGAAGGATTATTTGTGGTTTGGTCTGAATGAATTAGGATTCCTCTGGTGTACATCTACTTGCAGGTTTAGAACCTGCTTTTAATGCTCCTTAAATCAACCTGTTCTCAGACTTCTAGTCTTTTAACTTTATTTTCCTGAGTATAGCCCTAGATGTTTTATCCACCTAAAAGTGGTGCTACGGTCAGACACTGACTCCAATAAAGTGCTAGAAGACGAAGACAAGCTGTGCATGAAACAACAACATAAAACTGATTCTAACTTTACACCTGGAAGATGCACCAACCATCCATCCATCCATCCATCCATCCATCCATCCATAACCGCTTATCCTGTGCAGGGTCACAGGCAAGCTGGAGCCTATCCTAGCTGACTATGAGCGAGAGGTGGGGTACACCCTGGACAAGTCGCTAGGTCATCGCACATAGAGACAAACAATCACTCACGTTCACACCTATGGTCAATTTAGAGTCACCAATTAGCCTAACCTGCATGTCTTTGGACTGTGGGGGAAACCGGAGCACCTGGAGGAAACCCATGCAGACACGGGGAGAACATGCAAACTCCACACAGAAAGACCCCCGTTGGCCACTGGGCTCAAACCCAGAACCTTCTTGCTGTGAGGCAACAGTGCTAACCACTGCACCACCATGCCACCCCATGCACCAACCAACTACTCGTAAATGGACACAGTGTTTGAAAACCTCAGTGACATTGCTGCACCTGAGATACCTGTGTTACACTGTCAGAAATAGGGGTACAGTAGGAGTCCATTTCTGTCCCCTAAGGTACACTCTACCCTAATGTACCCCTTAGGGCTCATTATTGGACCTCAATGTGTACTGTTTTATGGCCAAGAAGGTACACATATGTTCCCAAGCAGTATACAGAGGGTATAAATAAGTACTTTAGAGGGTACTGGCCCAGTGACAAGCCATTGTACCTTTAAAGGTACAATAATGTACGTTATTTTCTGAGAGTGTAGTGTCACTGCTGTGCTGAGACTCAGTCACCACCCAAATAATATCTGTTCAGCTGTGGTCCCTTGTCGCACCTTTTATACTGATGGAAGATGGAATGGGTGTAGATACAAGAACACTAATAAAGCAGCCAGTGAGTGTATATTTCCCTTAGAGGAACAGTTTAGCCAAAAAAAATAAATTTTATCAAATTTTACTAGGCTCACATGATAGTTTCTTTTGTTTTGGACTAGTGCTATGAGGCTTATATAAAGAACAAGTGATGGAAATTTCCCAATGTAACCTGTAAAAACATGTTCAGAGTAAAATAAAAAAGAGTACAGTTTTGAGTTTTCTGATTTGGCTTTGTCTGCAAGTAGAATAAATTTAATTGTGCAGCTGTATCTCCATATGAGAACAAATCTAAGAGCAGAACGAACTTTTGGCAGTAATACAAAAGGAATTGTTTATCACATATACTCACAGTTGCTCCAGTTTACCTATAATGGCCAACAATATGTTAGCATTTTGGAAAATCCAGAACTAGTATTGTGTTAGAGCATTGCAGATGCTCTTGCGTTTTACTGTGAATGTCCAGCAGCAGAAGGTCCAGTTATAAATGTCATAATGCTGAAACTATTCCAGCGCCTTGCAGCCCTCTCAGGCCCAACAATGGAGTGTTTTGAAGGCGAGATCATGATGTCAGTTGCACACTGCTGTCCCTTCCAAGAGCAAATTTGTTATGAGCTCACTTCCCGTTCTTCAGATTGTCCTTGAACGGACTCGTGGTTTCAACGCCCAACAGGGTCCAGCTGCTCCCAGAGTAGACGAACATCAGGCTAAGTGCTGCACGGTGCTTCGACATATATAACTCAAGCATTTCAAATAAATGTTTTCATCTGTTGTGAGAAAAGGTATGGAGCATTAAATGTCAAAGCATCCACATACAGACGTCAAAATACAAATTTATTGATGCTGCTGACCTCTTCTGCTCTTTGGAGCTGCCCGATCCATCCTGATGCCCTATGTCTGGCTGTGGACGATGGGCCCATATGGACAGTCAAAAGACACACTTGGAAGACGGCTCTGGACACTTACGGCTTTGCTATAATGGCCGATGACTACAATTGCCATGATCATTTTTGTAATACAGTTGACATGAACAGTTTTGTACTCAAGTCTCCATCAATGAACAGTTGATAAGGTCAACAAAATAGACTTCATGCTAAAACTATAATGAAGTTCCTGGTTGCACAGTTTTACTTTATGACTTTATGGACACAGTTATAGAAGCAAGTTATTTACGATCATGCTATCTGTTATCACCCAGATGACGATGGGTTCCCTTTTGATTCTGGTTCCTCTCAAGATTTCTTCCTCATGCCGTCTGAGGGAGTTTTTCCTTGCCACCGTTTCCACAGGCTTGCTCATCAGGGGTAAATAAATTTATTAGTGACAAAATTAGCTCATATGTTTAAATTATTTATTTTTCTGTAAAGCTGCTTTGCGACAATGTCTGTTGTTAAAAACGCTATACAAATAAACTGACCTGACTTCACTCATCACCTTTGTCCTATGACAAAACACTTCTATGCTGATGGGACTGGTCTCTTCCAGAACGACCCCACTCCCATTGTCTGGGTTTGATGAGGATGGAAATGATGTATATCATCTGCTATAGCCTTCACAATTACCAGATCTCAACCCAATCGAGCATCTCTGAGAGATTTTGGACTCATGTGTTCGACAGTGCTTTGCACCACCATCTATATAATAAGCGGCAAAGTTTGTTTGTTTGTTTGTCTTGAGCTAATGTTGCCATTTCTCGATAGATTTTCACCAAATTTGGCAAGTAGGTCCGGAGATGACCTGGAATTTTGCAGATATAAACAAAATTTATATACTGGCCCCAGGGAGGCCCCATCCATCCCCTCCTTCAATGCCTTTCATGTTACATTTATCAACACAAACCCTCGACAGATCTTCACTAAACTTGGCATGTAGGTACAGGAGATAGCCACAATTTGGCAGAACTCAGAAATTCCATATTTGGGCCCCAGGGGGTCCTTGGTGGGCCTCTGGGTGGTGGATGTTTGGATTTTTGTTTGTCTTGGGTTAACATCCCCATTTCTTGATGGATCTTCACCAAATTTGACATGGAAGTCTGGGGGAAACCCAGAA
This sequence comes from Neoarius graeffei, assembly GCF_027579695.1. Classification (NCBI taxonomy): domain Eukaryota; kingdom Metazoa; phylum Chordata; class Actinopteri; order Siluriformes; family Ariidae; genus Neoarius; species Neoarius graeffei. Next base: position 57,217,624 of record NC_083582.1, on the reverse strand, counting down.
TTTTGCAAAGCCCGGGCAACCCTGGGTAACCTGCTAGTCATCAATACACCAATTAAGGAAATATATTTAGGAGGAATGGTGTTTATTCCTCTAGTACAGTTCCAGAGACGTGTAGAAACTACACCAGGAACCATTGAAGCTGTTCCTGTGGCTTGTGGTGGCCCAAGACCTCACTAACACACTTTATGTTTTTCCTTTACTTTTATACCATGTTTGTATCTGCCAGTGTAATGACCAATATCTAACAATGACGGGCTGCTTTGCAATGGTAGTAATGTTGCCTTGTTACTAAACAATTTGTCCAAAACTCTGATCTAAAAAGACATATGCATGATAAAGTGAATTTGTTTGGATAGAAATGTGGTTAGATAGACACTCTTGGATATACAGTATTTCTTTTTATTCTAACCAGATTCACTGAATATGAGTATTTGCACGCTCCGATTGGGTTCTCTACTACTATGATATCAGCTCATACAGTGGTGCTTGAAAGTTTGTGAACCCTTTAAAATTTTCTATATTTCTGCATAAATATGACCTAAAACATCATCAGGTTTTCACACAAGTCCTAAAAGTAGATAAAGAGAACCCAGTTAAACAAGTGAAACAAAACTATTATACTTGGTCATTTATTTATTGAGGAAAATGATCCAATATTACATATCTGTGAGTGGCAAAAGTATGTGAACCTTTGCTTTCAGTATCTGGTGTGACCCCCTTGTGCAGCAATAACTGCAACTAAACGTTTGCGGTAACTGTTGATCAGTCCTGCACACCGGCTTGGAGGAATTTTAGCCCATTCCTCCATACAGAACAGCTTCAACTCTGGGATGTTGGTGGGTTTCCTCACATGAACTGCTCGCTTCAGGTCCTTCCACAACATTTCCATTGGATTAAGGTCAGGACTTTGACTTGGCCATTCCAAAACATTAACTTTATTCTTCTTTAACCATTCTTTGGTAGAAGGACTTGTGTGCTTAGGGTCGTTGTCTTGCTGCATGACCCACCTTCTCTTGAGATTCAGTTCATGGACAGATGTCCTGACATTTTCCTTTAGAATTCGCTGGTATAATTCAGAATTTATTGTTCCATCAATGATAGCAAGCCGTCCTGGCCCAGATGCAGCAAAACAGGCCCAAACCATGATACTACCACCACCATGTTTCACAGATGGGATAAGGTTCTTATGCTGGAATGCAGTGTTTTCCTTTCTCCAAACATAACGCTTCTCATTTAAACCAAAAAGTTCTATTTTGGTCTCATCCGTCCACAAAACATTTTTCCAGTAGCCTTCTGGATTGTCCATGTAATCTTTAGCAAACTGCAGACGAGCAGCAATGTTCTTTTTGGAGAGCAGTGGCTTTCTCCTTGCAACCCTGCCATGCACACCATTGTTGTTCAGTGTTCTCCTGATGGTGGACTCGTGAACATTAACATTAATCAATGTGAGAGAGGCCTTCAGTTGCTTAGAAGTTACCCTGGGGTCCTTTGTGACCTCGCCGACTATTACATGCCTTGCTGTTGGAGTGATCTTTGCTGGTCGACCACTCCTGGGGAGGGTAACAATGGTCTTGAATTTCCTCCATTTGTACACAATCTGTCTGACTGTGGATTGGTGGAGTCCAAACTCTTTAGAGATGGTTTTGTAACCTTTTCCAGTCTGATGAGCATCAACAACGCTTTTTCTGAGGTCCTCAGAAATCTCTTTTGTTCGTGCCATGATACACTTCCACAAACACGTGTTGTGAAGATCAGACTTTGATAGATCCCTGTTCTTTAAATAAAACAGGGTGCCCACTCACACCTGATTGTCATCCCATTGATTGAAAACACCTGACTCTAATTTCACCTTCAAATTAACTGCTAATCCTAGAGGTTCACATACTTTTGCCACTCACAGATATGTAATATTGGATCATTTTCCTCAATAAATAAATGACCAAGTATAATATTTTTGTCTCATCTGTTTAACTGGGTTCTCTTTATCTACTTTTAGGACTTGTGTGAAAATCTGATGATGTTTTAGGTCATATTTATGCAGAAATGTAGAAAATTCTAAAGGGTTCACAAACTTTCAAGCACCACTGTATACTGTGAGTAAAGAAAAACAAAATGGCGGCTTTGTTATCAAGTATTTCAAAGAATATAGTTTGTCTCCCAGTATCTCCTGTTCCACACTCCAGCCCAATCAGTGGCGGTAATGCACCTTTAAGTTGGTTTGCCAACCACCAAAAAGCCCTAAATAATAATAAGAACAACATGGCGGAGCGTGTTGCTGAATCAACCGAGGACGAAATAAAATCTCTACTCGAAAACCAAACCCCAAACAATAAAAAAGCAACAAAATGTGGAATAAAAGTATTTGATGGTAAGAACGTATCTTTTTTATTTTTCAAGAATTATTATAATTATAGCAATTTTCACAAATTGCTACTGTCATTTCACTGGTTTGTTCACGTTCTAAGTGGAAATGATTTTGTCGGACATTTTGTATAAAGTTTTTATTTACTGAATTTGCAAAAAATACAAATAAAACTGCTCAGTTTCTCAAAATCCAGTGAATGTGGATAGAATAAAACAGTTATTCCACTCAATCTCATCGTACATGGCTGGTAGTCAACCCAGTGCTACGTTCCTCGTCAGCTATCAGCTCATGTGCGACTTGATTTCATGGAATAACTGTTCAATATTTATGGATTTGGTGTGTGGTTTATAATGACGAAAGTGTTTCTAGAATTATAATGATGATACTAAGATAATGTAGAAAAAAAACAAAAAACCCAATGAGCTGTAATATAGTGATGCAATGCATCTGATTAGTTTCCTTATTTCAGACTTCACTTTTCATTCTTAAGGCCTTTACACACCAGATACGACACGATATTTTGATGTGAAACCGAGTATGTGCACCAAAGCACATCCAATACAAATTCTTTACATTTTCCACGTTCTATTTTAACCTGGCGACTTGTCCAGGGTGTACCCCACCTCTCGCCCATAGTCAGCTGCGATAGGCTCCAGCTTGCCTGCGACCCTGTAGAACAGAATAAGCGGCTACAGATAATGGATGGATGGATGTTCTAGTTTGTGCTTGTTTCATGCTGACTTCACGCAGCGACTGTCAGTAGTGTCCTGAGTGAATGGTGGGGTCATCTAGCGGTGATGAAGAGATAATAATTATAGACAAGAAAGGGAAATTTTTGGGTACGCCCATTGTTGCAATGGAGACAGGGAGAATTTCATAATCTCATTTAAGAGCTGAAACTGAGAGAAGGGATGTTGGGCAACAAGAAAGAAAGCAACACACAGCTGCTCAGCTCCCGGACGTGAGTGACGTCGGCGTATAGCAGAGCCTCACTGCTCCATTCAAGTCCATTTTTCTGGCTTTTTCTGCTTGTCTTTCTATTGTGTGACATCAATGGAAACCAGTGGAACCCTCATTCGATTGGTCAAGTCATTATTTTCGCATGCGAAATTTCAGAACAAACATGGCGGGTCTGAATTTGTTTTTTCATTAGACCAAATTTTGTTCTTGGTGTATAAAGACTAATAAGAATACATGTATTTCATGATCTGCATGATTTCGTGCAAATATTCTCCATGGACTTGGTTTGCAAGGGACTTTATTCAGAAAAAAGCTGCACAGCTCTGCCCCTTTTCCTTAAAAGGCAACTCAGAAGTCATTATTATGTAGCTTAAAGAGAGGGGGTGGGGTTAGGAAAGGGGTTGGGCTTGTCAATGTTTTCAATTGCAGTTCTCTTAACAGGCTGCAGAGGGCTCTTTAAATTGCAAACTGCTCCTTTAAGGTCAGCCAAACCCTTATTTTGGTCAGATAATCATATGAGAGAGAAAGAGAGAGAGAGAGAGAGAGAGAGAGAGAGTATTGCAGTGTGTGACTTTTGCCTAAATGTACTGATTACGCTGAATGAACAAAATGGTCGATGAACACTGCAATTAAATTCAAATATGTGTACCGGTATGTCTGTGCATACTGCATATGCAGGAAGAAAAGAAAGAATGAGAGAGGTTTTGTTGGACTGTATAGAGAGTGCGGGTGAGCTAAGTGTGTCAAGCAGTTCAGCAAAGATCCATTCCAAATGTTCCGTCAAAAATCACCTCACTACCACAACTAAAATTTATTCTGTGTATGTTGGAAGCTCAAGCATTTTCTACTGCTCAATTGCTGGCATGACTACCTGGAAGAATCACACACACACACACACACACACACACACACACACACACACACACACACACACACACACACACAGTTCTATAATTCCATATATCAAAGCTGTTTTTGGAGGAAACCTCCCACATTTTAGGTGTGTGGGAGAGAGAGAGAGAGAGAGAGAGAGAGAGAGAGAAAGAGAGATTCAAACACATTTAATATTTTTCCAGACAATGTACTGATAGTCAGTCACTCCTTCCCTGTTTTCTTGTAAATTCTACTTCCAATGGTTCAACCTTTCAACCATTGATCTAGTGATTACAAGTTTTTGTTTTTCTTTATTTCCAATTCCTCACATGGTTGATTTTTGTTAACAATAAATTACAATTTATCACATTCAATGAAGATTGTTTTTGTTTTATTCTCATACTAGCAGGTTACCTGGCGTTGCCCGGGTTTTGCAAAATTCCGGATTGCCCCCAGACTTCCATGTCAAATTTGGTGAAGATCTGTCAAGAAACGGTGATGTTAACCCAAGACAAACAAAAATCCACACATCCACCACCCAGGGGCCCACCAGGGACTCCCTGGGGCCCAAATATGGAATTTCTGAGTTCTGGCAAACTGTGGCTATCTTCTGTACCTACGTGCCAAGTTTAGTGAAGATCTGTCGAGAGTTTGTGTTGTAATGTAACATGAAAGGCATTGAGGGAGAGGGTGTGTGGATGTTGTGCCCTCCAGGGACCTCCCTGGGGCCCGGACATGAATTTTGTTTATATCTGCAAAATTCCGGGTCATCCCCGGACCTACTTGCCAAATTTGGTGAAAATCCGTTGAGAAATGGTGACGTTAACTCAAGACAAACAAACAAACAAACTTGGCCGCTTATTATATAGACGATACCTGTGCATTTTCTTTCTAGATTGGTGACCTGCCCAAGATGTACCTCGCCTTTCACCCGAAGTCAGCTGGGATTGGGATGGATCGACGTAAGGATGGATGTTTTCCTTCTTACACATTATAAAACGTGAACTATAACCTTTTCACAATTAAAAGCAAAGATGCTGGAAAAGTACTATTTTTTGGCTATATCACCATATTCTTTCAAAAGATCTCATGCATGCCCAAAATGTAATAATACGACTTTTACATGAGACTAGGTATATCTTTTTGAGTAAAAAAAAGAAAAGACAGGAATATCAAACATTTCCCATTACTGATTCAAAATAAATATGGAAATCCATGAAGGCTGGTGATGCCCATTACAGATTATGTTTTAAATGGAGCAAGAGGTCATCCATGAAATATACAATCACTTTATAATCACATCCTGGCACCTGAAATCGAAGTCTAATCAAATTCTAACGTCCCTAGAGGTTTCAGTAAACTGTTGTTGGGCGCAGTGGGTCATACGGTAACTGCAGCATGAGGTATCACATACTCTGTAAGATATCTGATACAAGGCCTGATTATTAAGACCTATATTAGCTGAATCAGATGTGTTAAAGAGAAACAGAAAGCACTGACAATGTCAATCAAGACTCTGAAAGAGAAGCACTGGGTTAAAAGATCTGTATCTACACACAGCACCAAATCAGAAAAAGTTGGGACAGTATGGAAAATGCAAAGAAAAAAAAAGCAGCGATTTCTAAATTAACTTTGACTTGTATTTCATTGCAGACAGTATGAACCTGAGATACAGTGGTGCTTGAAAGCTTGTGAACCCTTTAGAATTTTCTATATTTCTGCATAAATATAGCCTAAACATCATCAGATTTTCACACAAGTCCTAAAAGTAGATAAAGAGAACCCAGTTCAACAAATGAGACAAAAATATTATACTTGGTCATTTATTTATTGAGGAAAATGGTCCAATATTACATATCTGTGAGTGGCAAAAGTATGTGAACCTTTGCTTTCAGTATCTGGTGTGACCCCCTTGTGCAGCAAGAACTGCAACTAACATTTCCGGTAACTGTTGATCAGTCCTGCACACCGGCTTGGAGGAATTTCAGCCCATTCCTCCATACAGAACAGCTTCAACTCTGGGATGTTGGTGGGTTTCCTCACATGAACTGCTCGCTTCAGGTCCTTCCACAACATTTCAATTGGATTAAGGTCAGGACTTTGACTTGGCCATTCCAAAACATTCACTTTATTCTTCTTTAACCATTCTTTGGTAGAACGACTTGTGTGCTTAGGGTCGTTGTCTTGCTGCATGACCCACCTTCTCTTGAGATTTAGTTCATGGACAGATGTCCTGACATTTTCCTTTAGAATTCGCTGGTATAATTCAGATTTACTTGTTCCAACAATGATGGCAAACCGTCCTGGCCCAGATGCAGCAAAACAGGCCCAAACCATGATACTACCACCACCATGTTTCACAGATGGGATAAGGTTCTTATGCTGGAATGCAGTGTTTTTCTTTCTCCAAACATAACGCTTCTCATTTAAACCAAAAAGTTCTATTTTGGTCTCATTTGTCCACAAAACAATTTTTCCAGTAGCCTTTTGGCTTGTCCACGTGATCTTTAGCAAACTGCAGATGAACAGCAATGTTCTTTTTGGAGATCAGTGACTTTCTCCTTGCAACCCTGCCATACACACCATTGTTATCTGGTGTTCTCCTGATGGTGGACTCATGAACATTAACATTAGCCAATGTGAGAGAGGCCTTCAGTTGCTTAGAAGTTACCCTGGGGTCCTTTGTGACCTCGCCGACTATTGCACGCCTTGCTCTTGGAGTGATCTTTGTTGGTCGACCACTCCTGGGGAGGGTAACAACGGTCTTGAATTTCCTCCATTTGTACACAATCTGTCTGACTGTGGATTGGTGGAGTCCAAACTCTTTAGAGATGGTTTTGTAACCTTTTCCAGCCTGATGAGCATCAACAACCCTTTTTCTAAGGTTCTCAGAAATCTCCTTTGTTCATGCCATGATACACTTCCACAAACATGTGTTGTGAAGATCAGACTTTGATAGATCCCTGTTCTTTAAATAAAACAGGGTGCCCACTCACACCTGATTGTCATCCCGTTGATTGAAAACACCTGACTCTAATTTCACCTTCAAATTAACTGCTAATCCTAGAGGTTCACATACTTTTGCCACTCACAGATATGTAATATTGACTCATTTTCCTCAATAAATAAATGACCAAGTATAATATTTTTGTCTCGTTTGTTTAACTGGGTTCTCCTTATCTACTTTTAGGACTTGTGTGAAAATCTGATGATGTTTTAGGTCATATTTATGCAGAAATAGAGAAAATTCTAAAGGGTTCACAAACTTTCAAGCACCACTGTATTTCATGTTTTGTCTGATCAACTTAATTTCATTTGTTAATATACATCCATTCCTGCATTTCAGACCTGCAATACATTCCAAAAAAAAAGTTAGGGTGGGGCAATTTAGGGCTAGTAATGAGGTAAAACAATCAAATAATGATGTGATTTGAAACATATGATGTCAGCAGGTGATTGTAATCATGATTTGGTATAAAATCAGTATCCAGGAAAGGCCTAGTCTTTGAGGAGCGAAGATGGGCTGAGGATCTCCAGTTTGTCAACAAATGTGTGGGAAAATAATTGAAATGTTTAAAAACAATGTTCCTCAAAGAAAGATAGGAAGGGATTTGGATATTTCACTCTCTATGGTGCATGATATCATTAAACAATTCAAGGAATCTGGAGAAATTTTGGTGCATAAAGGGCAAGAGCTCAAGCCTAAGCTGAACACCCGTGATCTCTGATCCCTCAGATGGCACTGCATGAAGAACCATCATTCATCTATAGCTGATAGAACCACATGGGCTTGGGATTACTTTGGCAAACCTTTGTCAAGCACTACAATATGGAGTTACATCCATAAATGCAAGTTAAAACTTTACTGTGTAAAAAGGAAGTTTTATGTTAACTGTGTCCAAAAGTGCCATTGACTTCTCTGGACTTGTAGGCATCTGGGATGAACCATCACATAGTGGAAACATGTATTATGGTCAGACAAATCAGTATTCCAGGTGTTTTGTGGAAGAAATGGATGCCATGTGCACTGGACCAAAGACGAAAAGGACCATCCAGACTGTTATCAAGTCAAGTTTATTTGTATAGCGCTTTTAACAATAAATGTTGTCGCAAAGCAGCTTTACAGAATTTGAACGACTTAAAACATGAGATAATTTTATCCCTAATCTATCCCCAATGAGCAAGCCTGTGGCGACGGCGGCAAGGAAAAACTCCCTCAGACGACATGAGGAAGAAACCTCAAAGGAACCAGACTCAAAAGGGAACCCATCCTCATTTGGGCAACAACAGACAGCATGACTACAACACCAACAGTTTCAACATGAAGACAGCTTCGTTGATGTTGCAACTCCTCATTGATGGAAACCTGAGTGCAAAACCGTCCATGACAACCGCAGTCCCAAAGTCAGCAAGCCAACTGCAGTCCCCAGCCATAAAAGCATTACTGTAAGAGTCCAGAGCGTCCTCCAGGTGTAACTTTCAACTGTCCTCATGGGGCCATCCTCCACAGGAGCGATGTGATAAGACTCCAACCAGACACAGGGCACCAGGATGGATCAAGCAGGTCCGAGGGGCAGAATAGGTCAGCATCTCGATCCCAGGACCGACATGTAACTCAGAGGGACAGAAAACACAGGTTGTTATAAGTAACAAGTCCAAAAGCCAAGGTATGTTATGGTATGGCGTTGTATCAGTGTCCATATTTTGCCTTCAAGACAACACCTTTTTAAGGCATATTTCAACAAGACAATGTAAAACCACATTCTGCGCACATTACAAAGGCATGGCTGCGGAAGAAGAGGGTGCCTGTCCCCTCTGTCCCCAATAGAGAATGCGTGGCGAATTTTTAGACGAAAAACATGACAATAACCCCGTATTGTTTGCAGGAAGAATGGGACAAAGTAACACCTGAAACGCTTCATCACTTAGTGTCTTCAGTCTCTTAAAGTGCCATTCCACCATTGGATGTACTCTTTGGCATAAAATACAATATATTTTATGACAACATGATTAGACAGAGAAATCTTTTAGCTTCAAAATGATATATCAAACATAATTTTTTGACAACGACAAGTATATTAATTTTGCGACCAAAGTCACCTACCCTTTAAATTTCCGCGCGGTAGTGAAACGTGATGTCATCGGCAGGTTCCCCTTCTTGTGTACCACGTGTCGGTCTATTTTTAGACCAGGAAACCCCCAAAGTGAGAGAGTCATTTCTCCTCGTATATGGGGGCCAAAAAAACTGCGAAAAATTTTGAGTTAATCTTTCAGTTAGCTAGATTTATTGGTATTAGCTAGATTTATTGGTATTATTTTTATCGTGTTCTATCTGCCATTGCTGATAATATGTGCCACGTCACACGTCACGTGGTACACAAGAAGGGGAACCTGCCGATGACATCATGCGCGGAAATTAAAAGGGTAGGTGACTTTGGTCACAAAATTAATATACTTGTCGTTGTCAAAAAATTATGTTTGATATATCATTTTGAAGCTAAAAGATTTCTCTATCTAGTGATACCATTTATATATGTTGTCAAAATATATTGTATTTTATGCCAAAGAATACATCCAATGGTGGAATGGCACTTTAACATCTTTTCAGTGTTGTGAGAAGGAAATGCTTTACCATCCTGATTTTTTTGAAATGTGTTTATTTACAAAAAAAAAAAAATTCATGAGGTACAACATCAAATAATGTGCTGTTGTATTGTTTTGAATGCAATACAGGTCAAGGATTATTTACAAATCATTGTTTTTTGGTTTTAATTTCAATTTCAACATCCTGTCCCAACTTGTTCTGATTTGGGGGTTGTATTTTCATCCTTCATCTTCAGTCAGTGTTTTGTCCTTGTCAGGGTCGCTGTGGAACTGGAGCCTGTCCTGGGAATACTGGGTAGTAGTGATGGGACGTCTACTGCAGGGCAACACACATTCACACACTAATTTCCTGTATACATTTACAGTATGCTCATTCTGTACACAGAGTTACAGGATTGTATAAAATGGCAGCGTAAGACATTCAGGTGCTAAAAATAGCATTTCCAACCAAGACTAGGAAGGGTGAGAGGTCATTGTTAATCTATAAGGGCTGCAAGACATACATACAACTGAACACACACACACCAACACCGGAGAGGATAAAAGGGTCAGCAGTGCACGAAAGCTATAACTGTCTCCAGGTCCAACCTCTCACCCCATAACTCAGGGTGTGTGGTGGAAGATTTTAGGAATGAAGGGAAACATGTTAAATGGATAAAATCACTTTTACTGCACTTTTCACCACATCCACAGAGGTGCCGTATGTCATGAACCCTGCGCCACCTCTCGAGGGAGCGAGAAGAAGGAGGTGGAACGGACTAACGGCACCGAGGGAGAGGTGCAGAAGGTAGACATGCAGGCCTGGACTCTTGGCAGAGCTTGTCTCTATCAAAGAAGCTTTTCAAATGGTTTAAGATTAGATCTAAAGTTGTAAAGTGTCAGCCACTGGGAAAGATATGACATAGCCCCATGCACAACAATGTATTACCAAGTTTATCTGATCAAAGTTGAAAGTAGGTGGTGTAGTGGTGAGTACTATCGCCTCACGGCAAGAAGGTTCTGGGTTCAAACCCAGTGGCTGATGGGGACCTTTCTGTGTAGAGTTTGCATGTTCTCCCTGGGTTTCCCCCACAGTTCAAAGACATACAGCTTAAGGATAATTGGTGGCTCTAAGGCTACGACAACGGCAACGAGATTTTATTAAAAAAAATATCGCGTCCACATGGGCAACGGATCAGTAAAATATCAGGTACATATGGCAACGCTTGCTGAAAACGATGCAATACACATGCCACACCTCTACGTGTGCTGTAAGACGGTCCCATCGGAGACACCAGAACAATAGAAGAAGTAGGACGCATGCACATAAACCGCTTCTTCTACCCGGCATGAAGCACTTAAAGGAACAAACACACAACAACAAGAAGAAAATGGCTGCGACTACGCGAGGAAATCGTGCCTTCTGTGTGTACAAATTAGTTTTATTAGTGTGCATAGTTTTATATAACTTAATTTTCTTATTGTGTGTGAACATTTTGAAAAGCATTTTTATATAATTTATATAACTTTTATATAACTATTGTGTGTGAACATTTTGAAAAGCAGTCTTATCCAATAAAAAAAAAAGAAATTCAAGAAATGGTTCAGTTACTTGTTTATTTAAAAGAAAAGCTGTATACAAAAGTGAATGCAATGCAGTGGTTCATACAAAACAGCGAGAGTGCTGCTTGTTCTAGTCATGTGGTTGTGACGTCATCGTAAACAAATCCGTTCTACTCATCCAGACGACTTCGCAACGGCGCCGTTGCCAGATTTTTCCACTCTGGAACCCGTTCTCGTTTTGGGGAACCCAAAACGCCGGTGCCGTGTGGACACCAGGCCGAAACGATAAACAATTTTATCAGATTCACCTGAATCCGTTGCCATGTGGACAGCCTCTAAATTGCCCATAGGTGTGAATGGTTGTATGTGTCAGCCCCAGGTTTGTAGTACTCGTGCCCTAATTTCAAAGACTCGAGCACTGATGATTCGGACTTGTAAATTGGAGACGAGGACTCGGATTTGTTTCTTTATTTTTTTGGTAACATGCCATAATAATTTGGCATAAGATATTTGTATCTACATTACTTTTTATACTAATTTTGTGCAAGAGAATGCACACTCACCTGTTCATACGTCATGTTCAGGAACAAACTAACGTTAACGGCGCTAAAACGCCTGGAGAGAATGGGATAGGATTGTCCGCTTTGCTTATACAGACTTCTCGTGCAGTGGGGAAAAATGCACTGCTATGTGTCCCATATGTAGAAGAACTATCGAGGAGACGACGGGGACAACCTCGAACTTCAATCGTCATTTGGCGAGACTCCACCCAGAGAAGGAAGTGACACGCTATGTTCATTGCTCTGTTGATAGCCGGGCTTGCTGAGCGATGAACTAGCTCGTGTTAACACTTTCTCATGTTATTTGCCCTGTTGATAGTGGGCGGGGCTTGCTGAGTGATGAACGAGCTTTTTATTTGTAGCCTATTAACTAAAATGGGGCAGTCGAGCAGTAATGTTAGTCCAACACAAAAGCAGAAGCAGCAACGGCCACCATCAAATGGTGTGGTTAGAGTCTTGTTCTCAGACTCGACTCGGATCAATAATGGACTCGACTTGAAATTTTCTTTAATGACTCGGACTTGAGCACTGGGGACTTGATACTGAACTCGGACTCGACTACAACACTGGTCAGCCCTGCGATGACCTGGTGACTTGTCCAGGGTGTACCCCGCCTCTCGTCCATAGTCAGCTGGGATAGGCTCCAGCTTGCTCACGACCCTGCACAGGATAAGCGGTTACAGATAATGGATGGAGATGAAAGCAAGGATGAATTACTGATTACCTCTACTGTAAATAAAAAAAGGGTTAAGTCATTATTTTTGAATGTCTGATTGTGATTGTGAGTTTTGTTCGGATCAGATCTACTACTTCAGCATTCAGTCACTGAGAAAAAAAACAACTTTTTCAGCACTTGCGTAAATAAATAAATAAATAAATAATAAGTCATTCAGAAATTTGTGACCACTTCTGGTATGGAAAATATTACTGGATGATGTTATCACTAATAACTTTAGCTAATGAACCTGCGTGCTAATCTAGTTAGCTTGTTAATTACGTTAATGTTAATGATAATGATAAACAAGCAGTAGGTATGGTATATTTTGACAGGTTTGACTACCGTTAAATAAATCATTATTAATCAACTGCATATCCAATCCAATGCAGACAAGACGTCCTACTTGTATTTACCTGTTATAGAAGTCCGCATGTTTACTTGCAGCTAGCTGGCTAGCTATTAGTGCTAACAGGAAGATATAGGGGTTTCCAGTTTATATATTACAGCATGGAGATGTTGTCGAGGTGTTCCTAAGCTAATGCACATTTTTATTAATTTACATAAGATTACCCAGGATTTGTTTTTTCTTTCTAAGGTTATGGTGGGGTGGCACGGTGGTGTAGTGGTTAGTGCTGTCGCCTCACAGCAAGAAGGTCCTGGGTTCGAGCCCCGTGGCCGGCGAGGGCCTTTCTGTGTGGAGTTTGCATGTTCTCCCCGTGTCCGCGTGGGTTTCCTCCGGGTGCTCCGGTTTCCCCCACAGTCCAAAGACATGCAGGTTAGGTTAACTGGTGACTCTAAATTGACCGTAGGTGTGAATGTGAGTGTGAATGGTTGTCTGTGTCTATGTGTCAGCCCTGTGACGACCTGGCGACTTGTCCAGGGTGTACCCCGCCTCTCGCCCGTAGTCAGCTGGGATAGGCTCCAGCTTGCCTGCGACCCTGTAGAAGGATAAAGCGGCTAGAGATAATGAGATGAGATGAGGTTATGGTATACACTGCGTGTGGCCAGAGGTCTGAAGGTTGCGAGTAAGAGCTTTTGTAGTGCAGGAGGATGGTTGTGTAACATCTCAATCTGACATTATTTTCTCATCATTAACTTTGATAATATGGATAAGGATTTTAGTGGGATTGTGGGATATCAGGGACTGACATGTTGGCTAGTCTATATATACTAATTTACAGCACTGCTAAGATATTAGCATTCCTACCATATTCATAGAAATGTGCTCGTAGATCTTGGTTGTGATGTACTTTAAAAAAAGAAAGAAAGAAAGAAAGAAAGAAAGAAAGGAGAAAAAAAAGCTTTGAGCATTGATGAAAAGCAGCTGATAATTGGCTACGTTTTTCCAGCTACTGAACCTGTGGAACACAATGCTGTACACTGACTCACTCTTTCTCTGACTGGGTCTGCTGACGATGACAGATTTCACAGACAAGTATGTCCAAATGGCTCTTCTCGCTGAACAGACAGCGCTGCAGCCCACTGCCAGAGAGAGAGAGAGAGAGAGAGAGAGAGAGAGAGAGAGAGAGATGTAATTGTAAGAGAAAAGTGACACAACTATACACATGAAATAATCTCTCTCTCTCACACACTCATGCACACAACCTTTGTAATATAGTGCAACAGGTGAAAAGGTATTTAAGTGATATGGTATATGACAAATATTGTGTGTGTGTGTGTGTGTGTGTTTGTATACAGTACTGTGCAAAAATCTTAGACGCATAAAGAAATGCTGCAGACCAAAAAATGGCTTAAAAATAATGAAATTAAGTGTTTCAACATAAAAAAAAATACTATAAACAGCAGTAAGCCATAATAAATTAAATAAAGTCAATATCTGGTGTAAGACGACCCTTTGCTTTAAAAAATGATAATAGTAATAATAGTCTCAAGTACAATGAGTGCAGTTTTATAAGGAACTGAGCTGTAGGTTTTACTGAGCATCTTGCAGAACCAGCCATGGTTCTTCTGGACACTTTGACTGTCACATTCGCGTCTTAATTTTTACACCAAACCCCAGTAGCTTTCATTATGTTTTCTTTTTTAATCTGAAAAGTGCTCTCTTATGGAATATGCTGCTCAGATACAAACATTTTTTCTGTAACATTTAATTTTGTGCTGGAAAACGGACGTTTGGACTCTGAAATGTTTTTGTACTGACTCGATAATGTACCGTAGAAGTAATAAAACAGAAATCTATAATAAAGTTTGTATGAAAAAAATAGGGTGCCAAAGACTTTTGCACAGAAATATATATATATATATATATATATATATATATATGTACATACACACACACACATGTATATAAAAGCTCCATCCATAACTGCTTATCCTGTGCAGGGTCGCAGGCAGGCTGGAGCCTATCCTAGCTGACTATGGGTGAGAGGCGGGGTACACCCTGGACAAGTCGCCAGGTCATCACAGGGCTGACACATAGAGACAAACAAACATTCACACCTACGGTCAATTTAGAGCCAACAATTAACGTAACCTGCATGTCTTTGGACTGTAGGTGAAACCGGAGCACCCAGAGGAAACCCACGCGGACATGGGGAGAACATGCAAACTCCACACAGAAAGGCCCTCGCCGGCCACGGGGCTCAAACCCAGGACCTTCTTGCTGTGAGGCGAGAGTGCTAACCTCGAGACCACCATGCCGCTCCTAGAGAGTACTTGCAAATGGCAAATTTATTATGGACCAAGAAAGTATGTTCCATCCATCCATCCATCCATTATCTGTAGCCACTTATCCTGTTCTACAGGGTCATGGGCAAGCCGGAGCCTATCCCAGCTGACTATGGGTGAGAGGCGGGGTACACCCTGGGCAAGTCGCCAGGTCATTGCAGGGCTGATACAGAGATACAAACAACCATTCACACTCACATTCACACCTACGGTCAATTTAGAGTCACCAATTAACCTAACCTGCATGTCTTTGGACTGTGGGGGAAACCGGAGCACCCGGAGGAAACCTACGCAGACATGGGGAGAACATGCAAACTCCATACAGAAAGGTCCCCGTCAGCTACTGGGCTCGAACCCAGGACCTTCTTGCTGTGAGGCGTGAAAGTATGTTGTTTACTATAAGGGTAAACAAACACATGAGGGACTTCCTAGCCATTTTCTTTGTTTGCCATACTGCCAGTGAAGCTTCTGAGTTTTACACTGTATGTAATTTGATTAACATTAAAATGGAGGTACATCTGTATATATAATACACCACCCTGTTATTATAGCTGGGGTAATGTGTAAAGTGGTAAAATATAAATAATAAAGGAGTTACAAACCACACACTTCCAACATATCTAAACATACAAATAATATTACAGAAACATATTCACAAACAATTAGTTTTGAAGCCACTCTACTTTCTCTCATAAATTTGATAACACTGGGGAACAATTTGAAAAAAAAATTCTGTCGAGTTAGATTTTTATGCTGATTAAAACTAAAATTGGCATGCTGATTGCAAAATTGCAGTCAGTTTTTTTCTAGCACGTCAAGTTTTTTTCTCCACAGCTTACCCTCCAGATAAGCAAAATTCCACTGATTAGCTGTAGTAAGACTATTTGAAGGTTATGGAAGAACGTTATCAGGGCAGATGGGATGTACATATGATGGCTGACTATTGTTGGAGCATCAAACGCGATAGTCCTCAAATTGAACACTCCAGAAAGAGCTATAAACGTAAATTTTTACCTTAACTACTTGCATGGGTGGCACAGTGGTGTCGTGGTTAGCACGGTCGCTTCACAGCAAGAAGGTTCCGGCCCGGAACGTTTGTCTCCTTCTGCTGCTAAAAACAACTGAAAAGAAATGTAACTAAAAGAATAAGTTCAAGAGTGCGATCCATCTCTCCTTTCACACTAATTATTCATAGGAGACGCACCACGGGAGAGCGCATACTTAAATGATTAGCCTACTTAAATAATTATTATTATTAGGTCTACATGTTGCCATTTCAACATTCTGAATTCAGAAACAAGGTAAATAATAACAAACGTGGACGTGAGCTGTAGATATTTATGCTCAAATCCACTCAAAGTAGGGGGCGGGGCACCATCACGCTGTGTCAAGACAAGAACTTTCCTGAGAAATAACGCGAACGTCTGCATCATGCGGGATTTGCGGGCGGGAGCGGGACAAAATATGGCGGGAGCGGGACTGAAAATCATAATTCTTTGCGGGAGCGGGACTGAAAAATCCGACCCGCACAGACCTCTAGTTCCGGGTTCGAGCCCAGCAGCCGGTGAGGGCCTTTCTGTGTAGAGTTTGCATGTCTGCGTGGGTTTCCTCCGGGTGCTCCGGTTTCCCCCACAATCCAAAGACATGTAGTTAGGTTGATGTGGGGCGGCCTTGGGCTGAGGTGCGCTTGAGCAAGGTACCGAACCCTTGACTGCTCCCCGGCGCTCTGGTGTGGCTGCCCACTGCTCTGAGTGTGTGCGTGTGTTCACTGCTTCAGATGGGATAAACGCAGAGGATGAATTTCACTGTGCTTGAAGTGTGCATGTGATGAATAAAGGTTTCTTCTTCTTCTTGCACACAATTATAATTACAGTAGCCATATCCTTTGTAAAAACATGTATTAAATAAACATTGCAGTCATGCCTGTTTCTTTCATATTTCATTGTATGTCAATATTTGTAATTTTTTATAAAACAAGCACATATCTGGTAAGTACAGTATTTTTCATATTTTTTTAAGGCAAGGCAAGGCAAGGCAAGTTTATTTATATAGCACATTTCATACACAATGGCAGTTCAATGTGCTTTACAGAAGTAAAAACAAAAACAGTAAACAATAGAGAAATAAAATTACATAAAATTAATTTTCTTTATTCTAAAATAATTAATTAAAATAATTAAAAGAAAATAATAAGAATTAAACAAAAGTAGAAATAAAATATTAAAATGCCAAAAAGAAAAAGAAAAAGGAGAAAAAGAAAGAAAAAGAAACTAGCAGAATAAAATAGAATAAAGTTAAAGTAAATTTAAAACATGCAGAGAAAGTAAAGATTATAAAAAATGTAAAAATATTAATAATTTAGCAGAAAGCATCTGAAAACAGCTTGGTCTTAAACCTAGATTTGAAGCTGCCAACAGCAGGAGCATTTTTGATGTCCTCTGGCAGTTGGTTCCATAGCTGTACTGCATAGTAGCTAAAAGCTGCTTCACCACACTTTGTTTTAACAACAGGTTTTAACAGTAAATTTTTCTGTTGCGATCTGGTAGATCTGATTGGGTTAGGCCGCTGCAACATATCAGAGAGGTAATTGGGCCCTGTACCATTTAGAGATTTGTACACCAGCACCAATACTTTAAAGTCAATTCTGTAGCTTACTGGAAGCCAGTGAAGGGACCTTAGAATTGGAGTAATGTGCTCTGTTCTTTTTGTTCGTGTGAGAACCCTCGCCGCTGCATTTTGAACCAGCTGAAGTCGTTTGATGGTCTTTTTTGGCAGGCCTGTGAAAAGGCCATTGCAGTAATCAACCCTACTAGAGATGAAGGCATGTATTAGTTTTTCCAGATCATGTTTTGACATAAGTCCTCTTAGCTTGGAAATGTTTTTTAGGTGATAAAATGCCGTTTTAGTGATTGCTTTCATGTGACTGTCAAAGTTTAGCTCGCTGTCAATGAAAACACCAAGATTTTTAACCATTTCTTTAGTTTTCATCCCTTTTGTGTCAAGAATAGTGGTAATCCTGAGTCTTTCATCTTTTTTTCCAAATAGAATTACTTCTGTTTTATCTGTGTTCAGCTGAAGAAAATTTTGTGACATCCAGCTATTGATTTGATCGATACACTGGTAGAGACATTCAAGACTCATCCCTCATCTCATTATCTCTAGCCGCTTTATCCTTCTACAGGGTCGCAGGCAAGCTGGAGCCTATCCCAGCTGACTACGGGCGAAAGGCGGGGTACACCCTGGACAAGTCGCCAGGTCATCACAGGGCTGACACATAGACACAGACAACCATTCACACTCACATTCACACCTACGGTCAATTTAGAGTCACCAGTTAAGCTAACCTGCATGTCTTTGGACTGTGGGGGAAACCGGAGCACCCGGAGGAAACCCATGCGGACACGGGGAGAACATGCAAACTCCGCACAGAAAGGCCCTCGCCGGCCCCGGGGCTCGAACCCAGGACCTTCTTGCTGTGAGGCAACAGCGCTAACCACTACACCACCGTGCCGCCACATTCAAGACTCCCCATGTCTATTTAAGAAAACGGGGATCCTATAGTTCAAAAACTTGACGTGATAGAGAAAAACTGAGATCAGTTTTGGATTCTGCACCCAAAAATTAGCTAAAAACAGCTGTCAGACCTAACCCAACAAAAACTGCTCCCCAGTGTGATTAAACCTTCATCACATCCGCCCTGTACATGGAAAGGGGGCGGGTTCACTCAAACCTTCGCGAAATACATGATTGGATAGCTGTAACTTTTGTCGTTTCTGATTGGCTAAATTTCTCGAGCTGACCCTGTGTTGAGTGAGCCGTTCTATTTTTTTTTAAAGGGGTAAACATGGGCTATTTCTTTAACACATAATAAAGCGTACGTGTTCTGTCTGTGTTCAGGCTAATATTTTGTGTCTTATTGAAGTGTAAGACAGTTTTGAAATGTCTGTACATGATATGACACGAGATTTTTATTGGTTAGTCGGAGATTTTTACACTGATCCTCCCCACAGAGAGTCATTTATGGTCTGATCCAAAATGGCTGCATAGAAACAGATGTGAAGATGTGTCGTTCTTCCAAAGAAACCGATATGTTACGTCGTGCAAATTTGTGAAGAGTCCTCTGAGGGAGCAGGAGGACATCCGTGAGAAGGTGAGGCAAAAGATGTTACGTTTGTTTCGTCGTTGGGTTTCGGTAATCCTGCAGGAGAATAAAACCCAATGGGGTTCCTGTGCGGTCTGATCACGGCAGCCAATAGGAGAGGACAGTGCAGCTTCCGGGTCCTGAGTGGACAATAACACAGGAGGGGAGACTGTCTGTCTGTCTGTCTGTCAGCCCTGTCTGTCACTCCTGGAGTAGAGGCATTTG
Source organism: Neoarius graeffei (assembly GCF_027579695.1). Taxonomy (NCBI): domain Eukaryota; kingdom Metazoa; phylum Chordata; class Actinopteri; order Siluriformes; family Ariidae; genus Neoarius; species Neoarius graeffei. Next base: position 57,197,948 of record NC_083582.1, on the reverse strand, counting down.
GAGAAGAGTCATAAGCAGACCTAAAGACACCTTGATCTGAAAAGGCTGGGGGTCTTGGGGTCCTCTCCTGGGCAACCCTGGAGAAAAAAAAAAGTACTTTATTGCATTTAAAGTATAATCATATTTTCAATAGTATATTGAAAATGTCATCTCATCATCTCTATCCTCTTTATCCTGTTCTACAGGGTCGCAGGCAAGCTGGAGCCTATCCCAGCTGACTACGGGCGAAAGGCGGGGTACACCCTGGACAAGTCGCCAGGTCATCACAGGGCCGACACATAGACACAGACAACCATTCACACTCACATTCACACCTACGGTCAATTTAGAGTCACCAGTTAACCTAACCTGCATGTCTTTGGACTGTGGGGGAAACCGGAGCACCCGGAGGAAACCCACGCGGACACGGCGAGAACATGCAAACTCCGCACAGAAACGCCCTCGCTGGCCGCTGGAAAATGTAATATGTAAAAAAAATAAAATGCCTGAAAATGAAAATAAAGCGCCTCTGATGATTTCATGAGAAGCTGACCTATTTTCAACTTTTATAGGTCAGTCATGGGTCAACTTATAATATACGGTATGTGGAATCGCTCACTACTCCTATGATACCCCATAGGGAAGAGTGGGGAGACTTGGGACACGTTTTCAGCTTTTGTAGATTGTGTGAAATTCTTTGCAGGTAGCATCACGTTCATACTGCATTCGAGAGGATTTACTATATTTACTATGTGGCACGGTGGTGTAGTGGTTAGCACTGTTGCCTCCTAGCAAGAAGGTTCTGGGTTCAAGCCCAGCGGCCGGCGGGGGCCTTTCTGTGTGGAGTTTGCATGTTCTCCCTGTGTCTGCGTGGGTTTCCTCCGGGTGCTCCGGTTTCCCCTACAGTCCAGAGACATGCAGGTTAGGTTAACTGGTGGCTCCAGATTGACTCTGGGTGTGAATGGTAGTTTGTCTCTATGTGTCAGCCCTGTGATGACCTGGCTTCTTGTCCAGGGTGTACCCCGCCTTTCGCCCGTAGTCAGCTGGGGATAGGCTCCAGCTTGCCCGCGATCCTGCACAGGATAAGCGGTTATGAATCATGAATGAATAGATGAATGGACTATACCCTCTTACCACAACATTAGCTTCTCAGCTTGGCACATATACTGGCCTTCAAGGCTTCACTTTTTCTGTCATTATTTTTTGCAGGGAGATATGAGACATTATGTTGGGAGACTTGGGACATAATGAGGAGACATGGAACAAAAATAAAATACCGAGGCGTACGTGTTTTAATTTTTATTTATTGTCAAAACTTGTAACTTATGAACTGTATGAACACACGATGCTGGTACAGCAAGAGAAAAATGTCAGTTTATCCAAAACCTGAGTAGACAAATCAGTTCTATAGACTGGTTTCACCCTCCTTGACGACCGTCGTCAAGGACAAACTCGGAGAACAAACGGTCGCGGTTTAATAGCGAGCCTCAAGTGTTTTAACTTGGAAATATCGTCAATTTTTGTGAGTTTTATGGGTGTTTTGAATCGATCAAATAGGGATAAACAAAGGTTTTCCTGCTTACCTTCGGTTCCTGCTGAAAAATATAATTAAAAAAGGCAAGATTTATACAAGAAACGTAGTTTCGTCACATACGTTGAGAAGAGCTCCTGAGCGACGTTTACACAAAGTCTGCAGCGACCATTTTCTATCAGGTAAATTAATAATTAGTATTTTTGCATAATATGCACATGTACATTGTACAACCCCGATTCCAAAAAAGTTGGGACAAAGTACAAACTGTAAATAAAAACGGAATGCAATAATTTACAAATCTCAAAAACTGATATTGTATTCACAATAGAACATAGACAACATATCAAATGTCGAAAGTGAGACATTTTGAAATTTCATGCCAAATATTGGCTCATTTGAAATTTCATGACAGCAACACATCTCAAAAAAGTTGGGACAGGGGCAATAAGAGGCTGGAAAAGTTAAAGGTACAAAAAAGGAACAGCTGGAGGACCAAATTGCAACTCATTAGGTCAATTGGCAATAGGTCATTAACATGACTGGGTATAAAAAGAGCATCTTGGAGTGGCAGCGGCTCTCAGAAGTAAAGATGGGAAGAGGATCACCAATCCCCCTAATTCTGCACCGACAAATAGTGGAGCAATATCAGAAAGGAGTTCGACAGTGTAAAGTTGCAAAGAGTTTGAACATATCATCATCTACAGTGCATAATATCATCAAAAGATTCAGAGAATCTGGAAGAATCTCTGTGCGTAAGGGTCAAGGCCGGAAAACCATACTGGGTGCCCGTGATCTTCGGGCCCTTAGACGGCACTGCATCACATACAGGCATGCTTCTGTATTGGAAATCACAAAACGGGCTCAGGAATATTTCCAGAGAACATTATCTGTGAACACAATTCACCGTGCCATCAGCCGTTGCCAGCTAAAACTCTATAGTTCAAAGAAGAAGCCGTATCTAAACATGATCCAGAAGCGCAGACGTCTTCTCTGGGCCAAGGCTCATTTAAAATGGACTGTGGCAAAGTGGAAAACTGTTCTGTGGTCAGACGAATCAAAATGTGAAGTTCTTTATGGACATCAGGGACGCTGTGTCATTTGGACTAAAGAGGAGAAGGACGACCCAAGTTGTTATCAGCGCTCAGTTCAGAAGCCTGCATCTCTGATGGTATGGGGTTGCATTAGTGCGTGTGGCATGGGCAGCTTACACATCTGGAAAGACACCATCAATGCTGAAAGGTATATCCAGGTTCTAGAGCAACATATGCTCCCATCCAGGCGACGTCTCTTTCAGGGAAGACCTTGTATTTTCCAACATGACAATGCCAAACTACATACTGCATCAATTACAGCATCATGGCTGCGTAGAAGAAGGGTCCGGGTACTGAACTGGCCAGCCTGCAGTCCAGATCTTTCACCCACAGAAAACATTTGGCGCATCATAAAACGGAAGATACGACAAAAAAGACCTAAGACAGTTGAGCAACTAGAATCCTACATTAGACAAGAATGGGTTAACATTCCTATCCCTAAACTTGAGCAACTTGTCTCCTCAGTCCCCAGACGTTTACAGACTGTTGTAAAGAGAAAAGGGGATGTCTCACAGTGGTAAACATGGCCTTGTCCCAACTTTGAGACGTGTTGTTGTCATGAAATTTAAAATCACCTAATTTTTCTCTTTAAATTATACATTTTCTCAGTTTAAACATTTGATATGTCATGTATGTTCTATTCTGAATAAAATATGGAATTTTGAAACTTCCACATCATTGCATTCCGTTTTTATTTACAATTTGTACTTTGTCCCAACTTTTTTGGAATCGGGGTTGTAGAAATTCATGAATGACAAGTCAGTGTTTTGGGTAAAAATGTTCTAAATTAAATTTATGTGTCTCAATATGGCTTTATATGTTGCTTATTTTCACTATAAGTTTTGATTGCATCATACTCAGGGAAACCAGCTGGACTTTATGAAGAAGGCAACCCAGATTGGGCTCCATTTCAAAATATTGGATGCAAATAGAGTGAAGTTAAGGCTAACGATGTAGAAAGAGATCAGTTGTTTAATTTACCTGATATAAAGTAGTCGCTGCAGACTCGTATAAGGTTAACATTTTTCAGGTAAACATCGCTCAAGAGGTCTTCTCGACGTATGCGACGTACGGTAACCCTGTTTCTCACCGTTTCTTGTATAAATCTTGCCGTTTTTTTTTATTATATCTTTCAGCAAGAACTGAAGGTAAGAAAAAAACTTTATCCCTATTATGTAAAAACTTTTTATTTCTATTCGATTGATACTGGTTAACAATGTCCATTGTCATAGTAATGCAATTCTTGCCGTGTAAAAAGATTGTTTTTCTCAGTGAATAAAAATAAATAAATAAACAGAACAAAGCTTGTCACATAAAAATACAAGGAACTTTTTTTTTTCTTCTTTTCAAAAAGATTAAAAAACACTGCGAGTAGGCAGCGATGGAGCATTTATAAGGCGGCAAAATCTCTGGCTGCTGGCAGTTATTGACGGCTGGATAATGCCTTTCTAGAAAAGTTAATCCATAGAGAAGATAACGGCAAGTGCGATTTCTCAAGATTGTCCGTCAGATTGCTTCAAACATTGTTTATGCATGATGGTCTGCATTACTAGCTCGCTTTATAATTTCAGGCTTTGCTCAATAACAGCATTAGCTCTGCACTGAACTGTGTAATATCTATGTTGTGAGCATTGTCTGTCACTTTAATCACTTCTAATAGATCCAAAAGAGCAATTACTCAAGAATAATCTGCATTTAGCATGAGGAAAGACAGTAACGTTTAATAACAGGAAGGTAACGATATCCAGTGCAGGGAACTGCGACTCTCGTCTCTTCCCTGAACGCGCGATTGGAGTGAATCAATCAATCAAATGTTATTTATATAGCCCTTTACAATAACCAAAAGGTACCCAAAGTGCTTTACATCAAAGCCATAAAACAGAACACCAAAACACATAAAAACACAGGTTTTGACTGCGGAAGGTGCCACCGTGCTGCAGATTACCAAAAGCCTTTCAGAAGTACATGAAATAAAACAGACGAAACGAAGCACCCCTCAAAAACAAGACTCCCCTAGTCAGGATTGTATGCCAATCTAAAAAAGTAGGTCTTCAACTTTGATTTAAAAAGGCCGGGATCAATAGTGGTGCAAATGTCGGGGGGCAGATTGTTCCACAGTCTGGGAGCAGCGACAGCAAAAGAACGATCACCCCACTGTTTATATCTCGACCTTGGAACTTCTTACAGAAGCTGACCAGAAGAACGCAGGGCCCTACCATGATCACGAATAGTTAAAATCTCAGACAAGTAAGAGGGAGCCAGCCCATTGATGGCATTAAAAACTAGACAGGGACACTCTAACGAGTGCAAACCCCGCCTTTTCCCTATTAAAATACATTGGGCGAAAATTTCGAAGTTCTGCCATGACCTTGACCTTTGACCTCCAAAATTTAATGGTTTCCTTCCTGGGTGATTGGCAACACGTACAAAATTTGGTCCAAATCGATCCATTGGTTCTTGAGATATCTTGCAGACACACAGACAGACAGACAGACAGATACACACACAGACTGACGCAGGTGAAAATAATAACCCCTCCGACTACTGTTGGTGGGGTTAACAAACAACAGAAGTTTAAAATCAATTCTAAAACGGACCGGAAGCCAATGGAGTGACGACAACACAGGAGTAACGTGTTCACGTCTAGACGTGCTTGTTAAAGATCGGGCCACAGCGTTCTGTACAAGCTGAAGACGTAAAACTGAAGACTGGCTGAGGCCAACATACAGGGCATTACAGTAGTCCAGTCTCGAACTGATAAATGAATGCTGGTAGATCAGAGTTGAGTGCGGTTTTGAGTAAAACTGAGGCCCTGTCCACACGGCAACGGATTCAAGTGAATCCGATACAATTGTTTATCGTTTCGGCCTGGCGTCTACACGGCACCGGCGTTTTGGGTGCCCCAAAACGCGATCTTTTGAGAACGGGTTCCAGAGTGGAAAGATCTGGCAACGTTGCCATTGCAAAGTCGTCTGGATGAGTAGAACGGATTTGTTTACGATGACGTCACAACCACATGACTGTGAGTGCTTCACGCTGGGTAGAAGTGTAACGAACTCGATGCGAGTTGTCAACAAATCCTATAACTTGGTTCATGAAACGCGCTTACAAAATATTTTCACTGTGAATATTTATTGTGTAATGGTGCAAAGTGAGAGAGAGAGAGAGAGAGAGAGAGAGAATAGCCCTTAGGGCAGAGTCAATCCCGCCAGCAAAAATAGGGAAAAAAAGGAGCGATCTCACCTCTTCAGATGTTGGTTTAAGTCCTACAATACATTCCTCAAAAAGGGCGTAGAAGAACAAATTAATCCATCAACGTGCAGCATTCAATTTATTCCGGACCATTAAAGACGCCGCCTTCCGCGTAGAATCATGCGTCATCCTCGCCGCCATATTGGATGGGTCAAAGTGGAAAATAAAGATGCCTCATTCATGTGCTGCATTTAACTGTACCAACAGGTTTACCGTCCAAACGAGATCACATGGGATTACCTTTCACAGGTGAGACTGGAAAAATGCTTTTCATTGTATTTGGTCATTATAATGTAATTTTACGAACAGATTTTTCTGACTGTGGCTAATATGAAGTCTCGCGCATAATAGTTTATGCGCATGCGTCCTTACTTCTTCTATTGTTCTGGTGTCTCCGAAGGGACCGTCTTACAGCGCCCCTAGAGGTGTGGCATGTGTATTGCATCGTTTTCAGCAAGCGTTGCGTTGCCATATGGACCTGATATTTTACTGATCGTTGCCCATGTGGACGCGATATATTTTTAAATAACATCTCGTTGCCGTTGTCGTGTGGATGTAGCCTGAGAATGCAGTGTTTGTGCATACATTTCCGAATGAACAGTGAGCTGCCACTCCTGCTCGTCATTAGCCTGTTCCTACGGCTCACTGTGTCGCAGTCACTCATGAAGTGAAGTCGGGTTTCATTCGCGTATTAGGCAAAGAATACAAGCTCTAACGTGGCTGATAAAGGAAATGGACCACTTTAAGTAAGGTCCAGACTGAGATGTAAAGGTGCTATATGTATGACTTTCAAACATCTAAAATTATCAACAGGATGTGAAGAAAAGATCATTTTGACATCAAGTACACTCGCTGGCCACTTTATTAGGAACACCCATACACCTGCTGTCTTGTGCAGTTCTGTAATCGGCCGAGCCCTTGACAGCAGCACGATGCGTAAAATCATGCAGATACGACTCAAGAGCTTCAGTTCATGTTCACTTCAAACATCAGAATGGGAAAAATTGTGATCTCGAAGTGTGACTTTCTTTCACTGTGGCATGGGTGTTGGTTTGAGTGTTTCAGAAACTGCCGATCTCCTGGGGTTTTCACACACACAGCAGCCTCTACAGTTTACACAGATGGAATGGTGCGAAAAACAACAACAAAAAAAATTGAGTAAGCGACAGTTCTGTGGGTGGAAACGCCTTGTTGATAAGAGAGGTCAGAGAAAAATGGTTTCCCAAAAGCCTCGTAACACTAAGAGCATCTTAACTAGGAGAGTGTTCATTGTGCTGCTCGCTTTACCATTTAACGATGATCTTTGCGCTACAATGCTTTCGGGAAACTCGGCACAGATTGGTTCGAGCTGCCGGGAAGGATACAGCAACTCGTAACAGCTCTTTACAACCGTGGTGAGCAGAAAAGCATCTCAGCATGTGACAGCAGAAGACCACACTGGGTTCCAGTCCTGCCAGCCAAGAACAGGAGTCTTAGAACAGGAGTCTTAGAATCAAGACTATTAAAGTGGCCGATGAGTGTACTGTATGTCTGTGTATTGTGTTTCAGAGATATCGACTAAAGTTAGCATGTTAACCAGCTAGCCCTGAGACAGGACGGGCCATGCTGTCTTGCAATACCACTTCGTACCTCAGTATGTGATAGTGAGCCATTGTAGTGTCCAGTTTGCCCTCAGTCCAAAATGAGAGAAAATAAAGTAGTGCAGCGCCAAGGACATATACAGTGGGGCAAAAAAGTATTTAGTCAGCCACCAATTGTGCAAGTTCTCCCACTTAAAAAGATGAGAGAGGCCTGTAATTTTCATCATAGGTACACTTCAACTATGAGAGACAGAATGGGGGAAAGAATCCAGGAAATCACATTGTAGGATTTTTAATGAATTAATTGGTAAATTCCTCGGTAAAATAAGTATTTGGTCACCTACAAACAAGCAAGATTTCTGGCTCTCACAGACCTGTAACAACTTCTTTAAGAGGCTCCTCTGTCCTCCACTCATTACCTGTATTAATGGCACCTGTTTGAACTCGTTATCAGTATAAAAGACACCTGTCCACAACCTCAAACAGTCACACTCCAAACTCCACTATGGCCAAGACCAAAGAGCTGTCAAAGGACACCAGAAACAAAATTGTAGACCTGCACCAGGCTGGGAAGACTGAATCTGCAATAGGTAAGCAGCATGGTGTGAAGAAATCAACTGTGGGAGCAATTATTAGAAAATGGAAGACATACAAGACCACTGATAATCTCCCTCGATCTGGGGCTCCATGCAAGATCTCACCCCGTGGGGTCAAAATGATCACAAGAACGGTGAGCAAAAATCCCAGAACCACACGGGGGGACCTAGTGAATGACCTGCAGAGAGCTGGGACCAAAGTAACAAAGGCTACCATCAGTAACACACTACGCCGCCAGGGACTCAAATCCTGCAGTGCCAGACGTGTCCCCCTGCTTAAGCCAGTACATGTCCAGGCCCGTCTAAAGTTTGCTAGAAAGCATTTGGATGATCCAGAAGAGGATTGGGAGAATGTCATATGGTCAGATGAAACCAAAATAGAACTTTTTGGTAAAAACTCAACTTGTCGTGTTTGGAGGAGAAAGAATGCTGAGTTGCATCCAAAGAACACCATACCTACTGTGAAGCATGGGGGTGGAAACATCATGCTTTGGGGCTGTTTTTCTGCAAAGGGACCAGGATGACTGATCTGTGTAAAGGAAAGAATGAATGGGGCCATGTATCGTGAGATTTTGAGTGAAAACCTCCTTCCATCAGCAAGGGCATTGGAGATGAAACGTGGCTGGGTCTTTCAGCACGACAATGATCCCAAACACACCGCCCAGGCAACGAAGGAGTGGCTTCGTAAGAAGCATTTCAAGGTCCTGGAGTGGCCTAGCCAGTCTCCAGATCTCAACCCCATAGAAAATCTTTGGAGGGAGTTGAAAGTCCGTGTTGCCCAGCGACAGCCCCAAAACATCACTGCTCTAGAGGAGATCTGCATGGAGGAATGGGCCAAAATACCAGCAACAGTGTGTGAACCTTGTGAAGACTTACAGAAAATGTTTGACCTCTGTCATTGCCAACAAAGGGTATATAACAAAGCATTGAGATGAACTTTTGTTATTGACCAAATACTTATTTTCCACCATAATTTGCAAATAAATTATTTAAAAATCAGACAATGTGATTTTCTGGATTTTTTTTTTCTCATTTTGTCTCTCATAGTTGAAGTGTACCTATGATGAAAATTACAGGCCTCTCTCATCTTTTTAAGTGGGAGAACTTGCACAATTGGTGACTGACTAAAAACTTTTTTGCCCCACTGTATGCTAACTTCTTATTGGTTATATTGAAGCTACTGTCCCCGGGTATAGAGGTTGTGAAGTGGCATCATGCCATGTTGCGTGTTGGGACGAGGTGGTATCTTGAGAGGGACAATCTCCATTACCTGTACCTTCTACAGCGGTTACCTGCTTACTTTTTGTTTTGTTTGGCTAAAAAGTGAATTAAATCGGTCAAATCTGATGGAGCAGGCAAAAGAGAAAGAAAACAGACCCTGCCAAGAGAAATTGAATTCCAGTGCCATACAACAGTATTTGGACAAATGAAGCATGATAAGCAACTGAGCTATATGTCATGGCAGCCAGATTGGATTACAGACCCTGATTCACTACCTTCGCTCACATAACCGAACAATGTAAACCATCTCGTTTTTGGACCGAGTGTATATTCTTTACACGAGTTTAAATTACATATCCCTCGAAGACATGGGTGTACAGTACACCCCAACTTTCTGGTTTTATACTGCCTCTATTTGTTTGGAGTGGAGTATGAATTCTACAGGTAGCCGATTCCTACATATCAAAAGTCTCTCCTGTGCAAGGACCTGGTCTTCAGACAGTCTCCTGTCCCAGTACTAACCAGGTCCTTAAGGCGCATTGGGCAGTGCTGATCTCCGTTTCTATAGCCTTTTTCTCAGATTGGAACATTGCCTTTACGTGTATTTTAATAGGCGACATGTTTGCGCAGTGGGTCGTATTATCACCTTACTGCTCCAGGGTCCTTGGATTGATTCTGAGCTCAGGTACCCCAGGGTCTCTGTATGGATTTTTGTGGCTACTGCCTCATATAGAGGTGGTAGCCACTGTTACACCTTTTCCACCAAATCAGTTCCAGGGCTGGTTCACAACTCGTTCAACTTGCGAGCCAGCTGAGAACCAGTTTGCTTTTCCATAGCTCGCGGTGCTAAGGGAAGCCACATCATTATGTCATTGTGTATGTCCGTTACGTCGTTGTATACGTCAGTTACGTCACTGTATACGTCAGTTACGTTGCTACGTTTGCATAAACCTTGGCGCGAATATCGAAGCAAAAACAACATGGAAGAAGCAACAGCAGCAGCAACAACAATAATAATAATAATGGATGACTTCGCATTTGTACAGCTGCTGCTTCTCGTCGCTTAAAAATGGCGATCTTTTGCGGTCTTGTTATTGTTGTTGGTCTTAACAACTCTGCCCCCCCGCTGACGTAAGCGGTTCTTTCCTCTGGCCCAGCAGAGAGTTGGTGCTAGCCTGGAACCGGTTTTTCTGGCCCCAGAGCCAGTTCTTTGTCAGTGGAAACAGAAAACCCGGTTCCAAACTAAGCACTGGCCCCGAACCAGCCCTGGAACTGATTTGGTGGAAAAGGGGCATATGCCATTGTGCTGGAAGAGTGTAACAATCACGCATCCGCATAAGCATTACAGTCACCAGAACGGCGAATCGTGATCTCGTGTTATCAAAGGTACACATGAACGAGTGTAAGAATGAGTGGAACAATAGCAATACTTCATAACCAATCAGCACTTATCCTGATCAAGTTCGATTACCCATTCTATTTCTTGATAAACTTCGGAAACAATCAGAACCAGAAACGAAATAAGAAAAACCTTGTTATAACTTCATAGTATCAGAAGATAATCGGCAGATAAAAAGACAAATGAAATTCACCTCATGGTTCGCCAAGGCTACCGATTCGATATCAAGTAAGTGGTGTTTATTTTAAGAAAATTAACCTTTTGATTATCACAGCTTTTGTTTGGTTCTTCTGAAAGGTCATGTGAAACATTTTGTAAGTTGTGTTTTTTTTTTTTTTTTGAGCTTTTTGGCAGATGTTTAGGCTAAGACAATTCATGAACAAGTGCTTTCTTACTATTTTGAAAACAGATTTCGTTCACAGCACTGCATTTTGAACAAAGCCCTGATGCTGCTCACAGCTTGGTGATGCTTGCAAGAGATGTGGCTTGTATAATTGATAACATGTATATATGCTGTATTTACTGTATGGACGTTGTATCAGAAAACAGTTTTATTCATAAGCAGTAGCCACATGTACCCATAGCGTACCTACTTTTGCATGTGGTCCCTGTGTTCGAGTGGGTTTCCTTCAGGTTCTCCGGTTTCCTCCCACTGTCCAAAAACACGCATGTAGGTGGATTGGCTGTGCCCTCCAATAGACTAGTGGCGTGGCCCTTGTCAGAATATACTTCACCCATCTGAGGGGAAATTCTCCTTACTTTTTATAGTTTTTGACCCTGAGCGGTTACTGAAAGTGAGTGGTGTGAGTGTACTACTGCATAATTAACCACACCTGTGATAATGATGAGCTTATCTAAAGTTAACTAATTGGCCAGTGAAATCTTTTCTTCTCTGTCTTTTTTTTTTTTTAACCACATGAAGGGTCAGGGTCAACCATAATACAGAACCCCTGGAGCAGATAAGGTTAAGGGCCTTGCTCACAGACCCAGTGGCAGCTAGGTGGTGTTGGGGCTTAAACCAACAACCTTCTTATCAGTAATCCAGAGCTTGAACCACTGAGCCACCACTAGTTTTTACTGATGCATAAAATCTGGAACTTCTAATTCTTATATTATAATCAAGTCATTTTCCATTTACTTTTCCTGGTTGTGGTTACAGTGGCAAAAGTCTGAGGAGAGTCCAGACTTCTCTGTGCTCAGCCACAGATTCCTCCCAGGGAGTTGCCAGACATTCCCAAGCTAACTGTGAGATATGATCTCTCTAGTGGGTCCTGGGTCTACCCCGGGGTTTCCATATAGTTGGCATGATCTCTCCAGTGGGTCCTGGGACTACCCTGGGGTCTGTGTACAGTCGAGATGATCTCTCTCTAGTGGGTCCTGGGTCCACCCTGGGGTCTGTGTACAGTCGAGATGATCTCTCTCTAGTGGGTCCTGGGTCCACCCTGGGGTCTGTGTACAGTCAAGATGATCTCTCTCTAGTGGGTCCTGGGTTCACCCTGGGGTCTGTGTACAGTCGAGATGATCTCTCTCTAGTGGGTCCTGGGTTCACCCTGGGGTCTGTGTACAGTCGAGATGATCTCTCTCTAGTGGGTCCTGGGTTCACCCTGGGGTCTGTGTACAGTCGAGATGATCTCTCTCTAGTGGGTCCTGGGTCCACCCTGGGGTCTGTGTACAGTCAAGATGATCTCTCTCTAGTGGGTCCTGGGTTCACCCTGGGGTCTGTGTACAGTCGAGATGATCTCTCTCTAGTGGGTCCTGGGTTCACCCTGGGGTCTGTGTACAGTCGAGATGATCTCTCTCTAGTGGGTCCTGGGTTCACCCTGGGGTCTGTGTACAGTCGAGATGATCTCTCTCTAGTGGGTCCTGGGTCCACCCTGGGGTCTGTGTACAGTCAAGATGATCTCTCTCTAGTGGGTCCTGGGTTCACCCTGGGGTCTGTGTACAGTCGAGATGATCTCTCTCTAGTGGGTCCTGGGTTCACCCTGGGGTCTGTGTACAGTCAAGATGATCTCTCTCTAGTGGGTCCTGGGTTCACCCTGGGGTCTGTGTACAGTCGAGATGATCTCTCTCTAGTGGGTCCTGGGTTCACCCTGGGGTCTGTGTACAGTCAAGATGATCTCTCTCTAGTGGGTCCTGGGTTCACCCTGGGGTCTGTGTACAGTCGAGATGATCTCTCTCTAGTGGGTCCTGGGTCCACCCTGGGGTCTGTGTACAGTCAAGATGATCTCTCTCTAGTGGGTCCTGGGTTCACCCTGGGGTCTGTGTACAGTCGAGATGATCTCTCTCTAGTGGGTCCTGGGTCTACCCCGGGGTTTCCATATAGTTGGCATGATCTCTCCAGTGGGTCCTGGGACTACCCTGGGGTCTGTGTACAGTCAATATGATCTCTCTTTAGTGGGTCCTGGGTCTACCCTGGGGTCTGTGTACGGTCAATATGATCTCTCTCTAGTGGGTCCTGGGTCTACTCTGGGGTCTGTGTGCAAGAATTTTATTTTCTTTCTTTTTCAATTTTCATTTTATTTATTTATTTTTTCTGTGTGTTTGTGTAGTTTGACGTTTGTTTGAGTGTTTTGTCCACCGGTGGTGGTGTAGCTCCGGACCCAGTTTTGGGCGTCGGTTCCCTCTAGGCCTTGGTTCGCTGTGGGTGATGCCTGTGCTCCCAGCTGTGGACTGCAGTGAGCTCGCTGCTCATTTAACATTCGTGGTTGTCCAGCGCTCTGCGCTTTAATGCTTGGCGTGATGTTCCGAGCGATGTTGCTCGGTGGCGTCGCGGCGGCTGTGCAGGCAGTTTGGGACACACCAGCGCTCTGCGTGGCAGAGCTTCTCTGCTCGCTTTGTTGATCCACGGCGTGGTGTTCGAGCGATGTTGCTGACGGCGTCACGGCGGCTGTGCTGGAGATGTGGGACTCGTTTTCATGCGCCTTTTGGTGGGACTGTGACTGCTACACCACTGGAATTACATCTTGACCCCTACTTGGTGGACTTTTTACTTTTTTTATTATTTATTCATTTATTTATTATGTTTTATTGTTATTTTTTTCTTTGTCTATAATTGTAAAGCGTCCTTGGGTTTCTTGAAGGCGCTATACAAGTTGAAATTATTATTATTATTATTATTATTATTATTATTATTATTATAATAGTGAATATGATTGTTCTCTAGTGGGTCCTGGGTCTACCCTGAGGTCTGTGTACAGTTGAGATGATTTCTCTCTAGTGGGTCCTGGGTCCGCCCTGGGGTCTGTGTACAGTCGAGATGATCTCTCTCTAGTGGGTCCTGGGACTACCCTGGGGTCTGTGTACGGTCAATATGATCTCTCTCTAGTGGGTCCTGGGTCTACTCTGGGGTCTGTGTGCATAGTGAATATGATTGTTCTCTAGTGGGTCCTGGGTCCGCCCTGGGGTCTGTGTACAGTCGAGATGATCTCTCTCTAGTGGGTCCTGGGACTACCCTGGGGTCTGTGTACGGTCAATATGATCTCTCTCTAGTGGGTCCTGGGTCTACTCTGGGGTCTGTGTGCATAGTGAATATGATTGTTCTCTAGTGGGTCCTGGGACTACCCTGGGGTCTGTGTACGGTCAATATGATCTCTCTCTAGTGGGTCCTGGGACTACCCTGGGGTCTGTGTACGGTCAATATGATCTCTCTCTAGTGGGTCCTGGGACTACCCTGGGGTCTGTGTACAGTCGAGGTGATCTCTCTCTAGTGGGTCCTGGGTCTACTCTGGGGTCTGTGTACGGTCAATATGATCTCTCTCTAGTGGGTCCTGGGTCTACTCTGGGGTCTGTGTGCATAGTGAATATGATTGTTCTCTAGTGGGTCCTGGGACTACCCTGGGGTCTGTGTACAGTCGAGGTGATCTCTCTCTAGTGGGTCCTGGGTCTACTCTGGGGTCTGTGTGCATAGTGAATGATTATTCTCTAGTGGGTCCTGGATCTACCCTGGGGTCTCCGTACACTCAATATGATCTCTTTCTACTAAGTCCTGGGTCTACCCCGGGGTCTCCGTACAGTGATCTCTCCAGTGGGTCCTGGGTCTACCCCAGGGTCTTCATACATTCGATATGATCTCTCCAGTGGGTCCTGGGTCTACCCTGGGGTCTCCGTACAGTTGGTGTGATCTCTCCAGTGGGTGCTGGGTCTACCCCGGGGTCTCTGTACAGTCGGTATGATCTCTCCAGTAGGTGTTGGGTCTACCATGGGGTTTCCGTACAGTCGGTATGATCTCTCCAGTGGGTGCTGGATCTATGGTGGGGTTTCCATACAGTTGGTATGATCTCTCCAATGGGTGCTGGGTCTACCTTGGGGTCTCTGTACAGTAGGACATACTTAATACAGCTCTACTGGGAACTGACTGTTCTTGTAAAGTACCCAAACCACCTCAATTGGTTTCTTTCAAAACAGCTTCTCTGTTCAGAGGCTCACTTGGATTGAAAAGCCCCTCAGCTTATCACAGAATAACCCTATGAACAACCCCGTTTCTGCTGCCTATAATCACCATCCTTATCTTTTCAGTCTCCTCCCACAGTTTGTGAGGACAGGATATAGATTCAACATTAATAGACCTATAAAATGGCTGTAACACTGCTGCTGCTGACCTAATCTGTTTGTTCGTCTCGCACTCACTTTTTTTTCCATCCCTCATGATTGAGACCAAAGTACTTAAACTCCACCAAGGCAAGGTCTCTCCCCCCACCTGAAGGGAGCATACCAGTCTCTTCTGGAGACAACCATGGACTCTGACTTAAACTTGATCCCCTTTTAGCCATTTGTTGAATGCATATAGTAAGTAGCCATTCCCTTGTGTCAGTACTTGATAGAAGTACAGTTGGTTGCAATTACATCTAGTTTTCTGGATATGTCTCCATTAGTTTAGGGTAGTTGTCTTGTTGGAAAGTAAACCCCTACCACCAGTCTCAAGTCTCTTGCAGACTTCAACAGGTTTTCTTGTATGAATGCCTTGAATTTGACTCCATCTACGGTATCTTGCCGTTAACCCTGAAAAGCTTCCCCAGACAGGGCCTTTCCCCAGAAAAAAATATCAGAGCAGTGCTACTGATGTAGAGCCCGGGCCGTAAGGGCTGGCCTGGCCCGGAGGGCCCTGAAGGTGGCTTGGGGGGGTCTAGGGGCATGTTCCACCAGAAAATTTTGAAATTAGACTTTACAAGCGGTGCATTCTGGTGGCATCTACGGTAGGGTTGATTTTGGCACAAGTCAGCATTATTAAATTTGCTGTTATTTTACCTTGTCAAATATGCAAGGGGCAAAATTAAATTTGGAATGAAAACACTTCTTCATAGCACGCCTCTTCATTTTCCAATTCCAGGATGCCAGGAACAGAATCAAGGTCCAGTCATGCAACAGCACCATCTAGCTACCAGCGCCTAGAGCACGGTTTTTATGTATGGTTGTGAATGGCAGTCAGTGCACGCAGCAAAACCTTTTAATTTCACTTCTGGGTTGAGTACCAGGATGGTCTAGACCTATATATTACAATAGCTTCTTATTTCTACAGTTATTACTCATTTTTGGAGGGGAATAGGAGATATTTAGGTGCGGAAAGTACTCTGCATTGTTCAATTTATGCTATTTTGTTTTGTGTTTTTGTTTTTTTTGGTGTGCAAGTGACAGCTCGGCGGTGATGTTGCACAGCGCGGTGGATCACCACATCACTTTGGGGAAAGTCCTGCCACAACGTGATGCTGCCACCATCATGCTTCACTGTTCCTGGGGTTTATGAGCATTGTTGAAATTCTGACAGACATAGCACTTTGTGCCAAGGTAAAGATTTTGATTTCCTTAGACCAGAGTACACCCCCCCCCCCCCCCCCCCCCCCCAACATGGCCTTTTGCAAGCTCCATACAGCCTGGAACATTCTAGGAACAGGTGCATTCATATTTATATTGATTTCACTTGACACTTTAATTGCACACAGGTGGAGTTTTCGACTGTTCAGCTATTTATGTGTCTTCTGGTGGTAACTGGTTGCACCAGAACTAATTTAGGGGTTTCGCAGCAATGGGGTGAACATGTATCCAGTCACAGCTGAATAATTTTGCAAACCATATTGTTTTTCCACACACTTTCATGTTACAGGTGGTTTTGTGTCGACTTGTGACACGTATAGTTCCAAATTAAACACTGCATTCTTGCAGTAAGATGTATCGCGTCAGCTCTAGATAAATTGCGTAGAGTAAGGAGGTGTTCAGCTGAATTAGCTTGTTAACCGGATGTAGCTTTGTCCTGCATTTAAACATAAAATCTGGGTCAGCATCGCTTTTCCTCCGAGCGTGTAGGTGTAATGAAAGGTTAAACTTGCTGATGAAAAATGAAGAGGTGAGTCATTAGCTATCTCTCTGTGATTGCATGCTTATTGGCAGTTAAAATGTACAAGATACGAAATCTGTTTTGGTGTGCTGCGCGCAGTACTTTTAGAGGATGTTGAGGTTTGTTTTTGCAGGTGAAGAGACACTGTGTGGTTTCACATGTGGTCAGAGAGAGGGGGAAGGAGGCTTTTTTATATTGCAGATGCTTATTTAACATTTCCGGTCAATCAGAACCATGTCAACATCACCTCCCACACACACACACACACACACACCTTTGCATGTACACAACCGAAACCAGAGCGTAAAGGGAAATTATCAAATTTTCCTTCTAGTGCTGTGCCAGTGGGCGTGTATGTAGTGATGGCTCCCAGTGCTTCTCACACACACACACACACACACACACACACACACACCCTTGGACTCGAGTGCTTTAATAGCAGCCAGCTTGTATGGTGGACGTCAGTAATGCTGCATGTGTCTGTGTTGCAATTAGAGCTCAGGACTGCACAGGAAAACCAGGCTTTAATCACCGAGAGAGTTTCCGAACACATGCCGAACAAATGTCTTTGTTTTAAGATCAAAGTGCTTCATGGTAAAGTGCAACACTATGGCCAAAGAAAATTTCTGAACTTGTAGTCGTGCATATTTTATGAGTAACTTAACTTCACCGTTCAGTGGAGCTGGAAACTTGCCGTCTAAATTCACGCCTGTTCTTAACTCATGTCCAGCATTCGGAGAGGTCATAGAAAAAGGTTGCGCAGAGTCATCTGTTTTGTTTGACTTTGGATTTGGGCAGCTTCGCTAGAAGCTCATGTGTCATGCAGTGTTATAGCCTTGCGCGCACACACTGCTTATATTATTGCATACCGTGTTTCAGAAAACGTACGATGAGACGATTCTTTTGTCCCATGTGTTCATAACGAGAATTATAACCAGATGTAGTATACTAATCTGGATATTTTGCACTAACCTATCCCATGCATACACAGCAGGACAATGACGGTGTGTTCACGTTTATCAAATTGGAGTGACACAAATTTGATTTACTCCAATAATGTGACACAGATACTTTTTCTCAGGAAAGCGTGGAAACAAAAGTTGGATCTATATAAATCAGACCGAGTTACTTCCGTATGTAGTCCCCTATTGGATACGTATCCGATTCTGATTTCCAAACGGACTGGAATCCATGTGGCTTTTTATTGATGCACGTGTGCTAACCAGGCTTGAAGGACTCGAGTCCGACTCGTGCCTTAATTTCACGGACTTGTGACTCGACTTGGACTCGAACTCGTACATTAACTGCATTCGGATTCCATACCTGTCAACCTATACGGAATGTCCGTATTTTATACGGATTTGATTCAATAAACGTAGTATACGGGCGTACAAATAAAGTTCTACAGATTCTTTAAAAAAAACTTCAATATTTATTTAGAGCTATAATCAATTCCCATGATGATAAAAGAGCGCATAACATATGGTAGCGAGACGTCGTTCCACTTTTGATTATGCGCACACCGCATTGCGAGAATCCCGTCAACCGGGAAGTAACATTTTGTTTGAAACGCGTATTTCCACCTGAGCGACTTTCACTAGCGACTGAAAAGATTCTGAATGGGCATTCCGGCAAGATCAGCACAGACACTTGCTGTGACATGCAGCCTCGTGAGGTATTGGTGCAGAGTGCTAAAAAAAGCTGTCATGGAGTACAATTCAGAACATTAGAGTGACACTTTGTGTTTTTGTCGAACATTGGAGCTTTGTATTCATTCTGAAGGTTTATTGTTATTAATATTGAATAAAAAGTAACTTGGATATATCATTGTTAATTATCATTCAAATTTTAGATAAATTATTTTAATTTGCATCTTTATAAGGATTTTATAAGGGAAATACGGATTTTGGAGGTTGGTTATACAGGTTTGATTGACCAAAGGTTGACATGTATGGGATTCATAAATTGGAGACGAGGACTTGAATTTTTTTCTTTTTTTTTTTTTTAGTAACATGCCATAATAATTTGGCATAAGATATTTATATCTACGTTAATTTTGTACTAATTTCGTGCAAGAGTGTCACACCTGTGCGCCTTGGCGTGTGCATCAGATCGACTCTCGGGTGTGTTCTGGACAGCGTGCATGCCAAGTGGACTCTCAAACGTGCCGTAAACGACTCGCACCTGCACAGGATTAAGGCACAATCAGCGTGCCTATATGAAAACTGTGAAAACACACTTACTTTGCGAAGTATTGAGTCGCGTTGTTGACACATTACCAAGCCTTATTTCTTTGCTTGGTTTCCTGATCCCAGATTTCCTGTTTCTTGTCTTTTGATTCTGCCGAGTCTACGATAGCCTGTTTGTGCCTCACTCGACCTATTGCCTGTTTCACCGTTTTACGATTTTGCCTGCCGTTCCGGATTGTTTACCTGTCTTCACTTGTATTAATAGACACACCTTCTGCACTTACATCCGTCTCCCAACCATCTCTGACAGAATACTTCGCACTCCCTGATAAAGAGAAGCACATTCACCTGTTCATACGCCATGTTCAGGAAGAAACTAATGTTAATGATGCTAAAACAGCCACCGTCAAATGGTGCGATTGGAGTCTTGTTCTCGGACTCGACTCGGACTCAATTTGAAAATTTTTTTTATGACTTGGACTTGGGGCGGCACGGTGGTGTAGTGGTTAGCTCTGTCGCCTCACAGCAAGAAGGTCCGGGTTCAAGCCCCGTGGCCGGCGAGGGCCTTTCTGTGCGGAGTTTGCATGTTCTTCCCGTGTCCGCGTGGGTTTCCTCCGGGTGCTCCGGTTTCCCCCACAGTCCAAAGACATGCAGGTTAGGTTAACTGGTGACTCTAAATTGACCGTAGGTGTGAATGTGAGTGTGAATGGTTGTCTGTGTCTATGTGTCAGCCCTGTGATGACCTGGTGACTTGTCCAGGGTGTACCCCGCCTTTCGCCCGTAGTCAGCTGGGATAGGCTCCAGCTTGCCTGCGACCCTGTAGAACAGGATAAAACGGCTAGAGATAATGAGATGAGGTGAGACTTGGACTTAAACACTGGGGACTTGAAATTGGACTCGGACTCAAGGTTTAGTGACTCGACTACAACGCTGGTGTTAACAGCACTCACTACTATATTCAGTGGAAATCGTTGATTTTAGGCCAGCTTGATATGTGTGGGCTGAATTCAGGCAAAACTAAAATACTGAGCAGTATAATGGAACAGCTGCGAAGAAATGTTGCGTGTACGTGGGGCATTTCGGGGACAGATAAATTACGTTCAAATTAAAGACATATATGGATCGTATTCAGTTACAAATCTAAAACCTCCAGATCTTATCTGAACAACAACAACAAAAAAAAACACAATTGTGCAAAGAAGCTTGTAACCCTAGAGTTGTATGCTTTTATTTCTGTCACTCTGAACATTACTAATAAAACCAAAAACTCGCATACAAAAGCCAAACCTGGCCAAAAGTATGTGGACACCCAGAGTTGGAAACCACCCCCTTCTGGGAAGGCTTTCCACTAGTTCTTGGAGCATGACTATGATGATCTGTGCTCATTCAGCCATGAGTATTAGCGAGGTCAGGCGCTGACGTCGGATGACTAGGCCTGGGGCTCAGTCAGCTTTCCAGTTCATCCCTAAGGTGTTCAGTGGGGTTGAGGTCAGGCCTCTGTACAGACCACATGAGTTCTTCCACTTTAATTTCTGTCATTGTGAGCAAACTTTACAATAAAATGAAAAACTCGCATACAAAAGTCAAATGTGGCCAAAAGTATGTGAAGGCTTTCCACCAGATTTTGGAGCATGACTATGGGGATCAGGGTGCATCGGTTGCCCTCACTTTCATAAAATCTGATGCATTTTTGTTTGGGTGTTCCTTTTCACCAATAAAGACATCCTGTAAAATGTTTTGACCAGATTCAAAAGTCTAATGGTGGCACCATGAGGTTCATTTTTTGCCAAAAAACGCTTATTTTATGTTTTCGCGTAAGGTTTGAATCACAATGTTGGACTCCATTTATTGATTTCTTGTGAGCCAGAGATCATGTTAAGAACCTTTGCAAGGGATTGAGAAGCATTAATGTGATTCATAATACATTTGTATTGTTTAAAAGTAGTTGAACAATGATTCAATGATCAGCTAAAACTCAAACTGTGCTTGATAATATATTTAGAATATGTACTAAAAATGTGTATCTAAGGTATTTGGTATACTCTATAAGGTGCCATAATGTTTCATGAAAAGTGATCGAAATTTTGTCATAAAAGTCATAAAATAGCAGCTTTTTCCATAACTTTGAGCTCCTGGTGCCACCATTAAACTTTTGAATTTTGTCAAAATATTTCACCCAGTGTGTTTTCTTACCAAAAGGAACATAAAAACAAAAATGCATCATGATCGGAGGAACTTTTCATTTTTAGGGGGCAACTGATGCACCCTAATGGGGATTAGTCTTTGGCAGACCTTGTCTTCATGGCCCTGGCTTTGTGCACAGGGGCATTGTCATGTTGGAGCAGGTTTGTGTATACAACTTGTACAAAGATCTTGTATACAACTATCTGGTTACAGCCCACAATTATCAGAGTTGTTTTATACAGCAGTTAGTTCCGGTCCACTGATTTGATTGGTCGAGTGGCGTTCCAAGGGTGCTAATATTTCGCATAACACCACTGGGATGTTTCACTGTCTGTATCACTGTGCTTGTCTGTGTCCTGCATATAAAATTCTGCTTCCTGATTCAAAAGGGTTACCAGGATAGTGTTAGTGACATGATAAATGATGCATTTCAGGACAGGTGTTGCCAGGCAAAACAAACCTCGCCTGGGAGCACTTATTTCATACCTATATGTTCATCTCATCTCACCTCACTATCTGTAGCCGCTTTATCCTGTTCTACAGGGTCGCAGGCAAGCTGGAGCCTATCCCAGCTGACTACGGGCGAAAGGCGGGGTACACCCTGGACAAGTCGCCAGGTCATCACAGGGCTGACACATATGCCGCTTTTCCACTACCAACGCGGCTGAGTCGGGCTGAGCCGTGCCGTGCTGAGTCGGGCTGAGTGGGGCTGTTGGAGTTGCATTTCGACTACAACCGCGCTGAACCGTGCTGGCTGGAAGTGGGTGGACACATTGGGTGGAGTTTGCGAAAGTGGGTGGACGTCACGTGATGTCGTTAGGCGGCGCAAACAGTGACATCAGTGGCCTTTTAAGCGGTAGTCTCACGACCCGGATAGTAAACAATAAACATGGAGGACATGGAGTCGTTAGTGTTGCTGGTCTTGGTGCTGTGGCTTGTTGTCACCGACAACGCCAACAGATACTGGCAAGAGCGTATAGATGAGGCGAGGCGCATAAGGCTTCATAATTCTCGTAATTCGTAATTCTTCTTCTTCCGGGTTTACGGTGTTTACAGATCCCAGCGTGCTCGCGGGGCGTGTGTGGGCATGTGAGGACACTCCTCCTCACCAATCAGTGCACAGGGGAGTGTCTGCTCACGCCCCCAACCTCACTCGGCTCGGTTTGGCTCGCTTCAGCCCCACTCCAAAACCGTGCGAGTTTTGGGTGCTGAGCAGGGCTGAAGCGAGTGGAGTCGTGCTGTTCTTAGATAGTCGAAACGCAAGCCGTGTCGGGCTGAAGTGAGCTGGAAAAGGGCCAATAGACACAGACAACCATTCACACCTACGGTCAATTTAGAGTCACCAGTTAACCTAACCTGCATGTCTTTGGACTGTGGGGGAAACCGGAGCATCCGGAGGAAACCCACGCGGACACGGGGAGAACATGCAAACTCCGCACAGAAAGGCCCGCGCCGGCCACGGGGCTCGAACCCGGACCTTCTTGCTGTGAGGCGACAGCGCTAACCACTACACCACCGTGCCGCCACCTATATGTTGATAATGGTAATATTTCTCAATCATCAGCTGTCAGGTTATAGTCCTATGAAAATCCATGACCTTGAGTTTGACATTTCAAAGTCATTCAAGCTCAAAGGTCATGGTGCCAAATGAAAGCCCATATGGCATGTCCTATAAGTTGATAATGGTAAATATCTGTCTACCATCAACCGTTTTCAAGTTACAGCCCTCTGAAAATCCATGGCCTTGATTTTGACCTCTCAAGGTCAAAGATCATGGTGCCAAATAAAAGGCCATATGGGAGTTCCTATAAGCTCATAATAGTAAACATTTGTCTATCGGCAACTGTTTTTGAGTTATAATGGAAAATGTTACTTTGACCGAAAGGTCGACCTTTCCGGTGACCTTCACCTTGACCCGATTACCCCCAAAATTTAATCAGATAATCGACGGACCATTGCCCAGCTACCCTGAAAATTTGAAGTCAGTTGGTGCAACCCTCGAGACGCTAGATTAACAGACACACAAACAAACCACACTGATTACAATACCTCACCCCGCTGACTCCGTCGCGGGCGAGGTAACTATAACTTTTTGACTTTAAAATATGAAAGCTCATCAGATGAAGATGGGAAACCTGGGGATGCCAGTTTTCCCAGAAACTCCTTTAACGGGGATGTACAAATCAGTGTGAGTGAGATGAGATAGCCAGCTAGCTGATGTGTTATAAAATGAGTGCGGCTTCTTCAGGATCTATTTCTGCTAGCGAAGCAAAAACAAACAGCATTTATCTGTATCGTGTCCAGAATGCCACTTACTCATATTTCATTTCTTGTTTATAGAACGGCACAGTGGTGTAGTGGTTAGCGCTGTCGCCTCACAGCAAGAAGGTCCGGGTTTGAACCCAGTGGCTGACGAAGGCCTTTCTGTGCGGAGTTTGCATGTTCTCCCCGTGTCCGCGTGGGTTTCCTCCGGGTGCTCCGGTTTCCCCCACAGTCCGAAGACATGCAGGTTAGGTTAACTGGTGACTCTAAAGCTGTGTTCACACTTATACCGGTACGATAGTGGTATAACTGTATCAATACAAAGTATACCGGTACAGTTTAGTGCATCTGTCCACACTAGCGAGAAATGTTTGCGGTTTTCTTTCACGGTAGTTGAAATGCGCGTGTGCGAAATGTTTCCGTGGTTACCGAGTAACTTCCTTCCGAGAATATATGGCGGATGAAACAACGTGTGTGCGCTTTATGTTGTCAATGTACAGTCTGTATTTCTGGTGGTCATTTATTCAGTCGAATCGTATAAAACGCGCGAGGCAGTTGAGAAAGAAACAAAGAAAACGAATCTCCGTTCTTCACTATTTTATTCAGCGAAGACATCGATTGAGGTGTGTGACTTTGCGCATGCGCATTATATTTGTGATCCCTCACCGAATCCAGGGACACGTGTCGGCCGAAACGAATCCGAGATAATCACAAAAGAAGCATTTTTTTTTTTTCGAAATTTGTGATTTTTGTTTTTTTCCATCATGTGCAAGTTGAGATCTTGAAGAATGCAATCAGTATTTCAGATAATAGATTGTTTTGTTGGAAAAGCATACATTTTTGTTGCAAATTGTCTCGTTTTTGTCAGGTCTGTAGCCTGCTGGGGGGTGTGGGTAAATTACCATATGGGCCATTCACATGATGATTTAAGTCTTTTTTTTTTTTTTTTTTCGTGAATCAGCTGTATGATACGAGCTGAGCGCATGGCTACTTAACTGCATACAGGCATGTAATTTCACTATGGAATGAGGAAGCTAAACAGAGCGCAGAGGAGCTGAAACACCGCGAAGCAAACAGACACACGGTATTTACATTGGAGATAACCATTTCTAGCAAAAAAAAACGCAACCTCGTTTTCCAGATTGAATGGAATACTTGAATGATCGGATGATACACGGACCGTTCTAGGACTACATTCCATCGGAGGCATTGGTGTGTGCAAGGCGCCGTTTCTCTTTCTGATGGGGTAAGTTTATTAATCTCAGGCTGTGTGGTTATTTTTGCATGTAACGGAGAGTGTTGTGGTTTGGTTAAGCCTAGGTCACAACCGGACGTATGATTTTTTGGCCGTGTGATTTTTGGTGTTTCCCAAATCGCTGCGTTTTTTTTTGGTTCATGGAGAAAGACGCGCGTTGGCCGTAAGTTTGTCTTGCAACCTGAAAAAAACGTAAGCGCCCGTAGAGTTTGTTTGACATGACAAAGAACCTCTGCGGCCGGTCTGCGGCTCGAAAATCAGCACATCACACGCGCGCTCTCGTGCGTTTCATGCGCGCTCTCCGTGCGTTTCTTGCGTTTTTTGCATGTAGACCGGCCGTAGGAGCGCGTACTGTACGGCCGGTTGTGACCGAGGCTTTACATGAAACTAGCGTTGTGTTAGTTGTGTCATCATCGTGCTATCTTTATTTCTTACAGTGTGAGTAATTTTTCAACCACAAAACGTTAAAGTATACTTTAGGACTTATTTTTGTACTTCATAATTGTGTTGGGCATACTTTGCATGGAAGGAAAATTGACGTGGTGATCTTTGTTTACATGAAAGTAGCATCGTGCTAGCTCGTAGGGGGTAGGGCTTTCCTTAATGTCATGCAAATGAGCACCATTATGTGCCCGCCCTGCACCCAGAGTAGCTGAGATGGAAAGCTTTGAGGGCGATTTTCTCCCTTTTCTGTTTTAAGAAGTATACACTTTCAAAAGGCCACACATTCTTCAAATATTGTCAGATCTCCACATGGAAGGCATCATTGGAAAGCTTAGAAACTGTACTTTCTGAATCTGTCAATAACTCAAAATGCCCCCGGGCAGACATGTATCCCTGGATTCTGTTATCTGCCACATTTGTATCGATACAGAGCCGCTTCATCTGTCCACATTACAGCGAAGCGCTACAGTATCGATACTGTACCGGTACGAAACCCATACATTTGTGGGTTTCGTACCGATACAGTTATACCGCTACAGTACCGGTATAGTTGCTAGTGTGGACCGGTGTTGCGGTACGAAAGTAGTATCGTATCGGTACAAAATCCCTAGTGTGGACAGGGTATAAATTGAGCGTAGGTGTGAATGTGAGTGTGAATGGTTGTCTGTGTCTATGTGTCAGCCCTGTGATGACCTGGCGACTTGTCCAGGGTGTACCCCGCCTTTCGCCCCTAGTCAGCTGGGATAGGCTCCAGCTTGCCTGCGACCCTGCGCAGGATAATGGATAGATGGATGGAGACCTGTTCTGTAAGCACAAGATCACGCTCCATGTTGTTCTCTTGTACTGAATATCAGCATGGCAGTGATTTAGCTACAGCCAACAGCTCAAAACAG
The DNA here is from genome assembly GCF_027579695.1 of Neoarius graeffei. Classification (NCBI taxonomy): domain Eukaryota; kingdom Metazoa; phylum Chordata; class Actinopteri; order Siluriformes; family Ariidae; genus Neoarius; species Neoarius graeffei. Next base: position 57,171,741 of record NC_083582.1, on the reverse strand, counting down.
CATCACGGCCTCAAGTGTGATCTTGCTTAAATATTCATATTATTGAGCTCATATCGGTATTAGTTTATGTGCCTGGACACTTGAATTTATTGGGTTTAATTGTAACCTCACTGTCTTGCGTATTTTGGCGTGTAAATAATGTCAGTTCGGGTGAATTAATTCACATTCACTTTACACTGTTAAATACTGACTAAGCAGACATTTACAGAAGTCCAAAAGTCGGCTGAAATATGTTGGAAAACCAGGCAGTTGATGTTAGAGGCTTCTGGAAGCCCTGCACAACTACGTTACAGTTCGTCAACAACATTTAAGTGCTGTCAAGAGCTGAATATCAACGATGTGTCAGTGTGTTAGGTGCAGCTGTAGTGTGGAAGTGTCTGCTGATGGGAAGGAATCGCTTGCCTTCGACGGTCCTCTCTACAGTTCGCTTCTGAACTTGATGTAGATCAGGCCGGTGTTTAAATCTGGGCTTTAGGCCAAGTTTACATTAGACCGTATCTGTGTCGTTTTCTTCGCGGATGCACTGTCCGTTTACATTAAAACGCCTGGAAACGCCGGGAAACGGGAATCCGCCAGCGTCCACGTATTCAATCTAGATCGTGTCTGGTCCGGTGCTGTGTAAACATTGAGAATACGCGGATACGCTGTGCTGAGCTCTAGCTGGCGTCGTCATTGGACAACGTCACTGTGACATCCACCTTCCTGATTCGCTGGCGTTGGTCATGTGACGCGACTGCTGAAAAACGGTGCGGACTTCCGCCTTGTATCACCTTTCATTAAAGAGTATAAAAGTATGAAAATGCTGCAAATACTGATGCAAATACTGCCCATTGTGTAGTTATGATTGTCTTTAGGCTTGCCATCCTTCCACTTGCAAGTGGTAAGTGACGCGCATGCCCGATATGCACTGAGAGCGCACACAGCGGCTCAGTCCCGAATTACTGCTCGTGCACTTCACTCGCGCGCTCTGTGAGCTGCGCAGGGCCGGAGTGCGCACCCTCCAGAGGGCACTCGCTGTTCAGGGCGGAGTGATTTGGAGCGCAGGATGCCTGCGGAGCCGAGCGTATCCGTGTATTGGCGTTGCTGTGTGCAGGCGAATCGTGTATTGGCGTTGCTGTGTGCATGTTAATCGTTTTAAAAACGTTAATCTGATGATCCGCTGATACGGTCTAATGTAAACCCCACCTTAGATAAGACCTGGCACGTGTTAGTTTTCTTCATTGAGAAACTGAAACTAAATATTCTTTGAAAACTAAGTAATGTCAGTGTGGTGGTGTGTGTTTTTTATTTTGTGTGTGTGCGCATGTTTATAATCGATTATTAAATACATAATGTTGTTTACCAGCTGGGAGGTCCGTATCGTGAAATACCGTGACCGAGGTCTTGAAAGTACTGAGCGAGGCCCTCTGGGCCGAGGTCAGTATTCAAGGCCGAGGTCACGGTATTCCACCATACGGACCGACCTTAAGCTGGTAAATAATATATTTATTTTTTTCTTTACCAAATTCTAACAGAAAACGAGAGCGCCCGAAAGGGAAAACCGAGCCGAGCCGCCATTTTGAATCCTCATTCACGGCTGTAATGCAAATGGCTTCCTCCTCAGTATACAAGTGCACTTCCATGGCTGGAAAAAAACTACATTTTGCCGCCTATGTAGTCCCCTATTTATACAAAATTGAGTCATTCAGGATTCAGCTATGTATGTTTTTGCTCGGCGTTAGCAAGTTACAGGTTTTTAGCTTTCTCCTGAAATGTTTTCTCTTATTTCTTCTTCCTCAGGGTAGTAAAACTCGCTTTCGCTGTGAACGCTGTCGTTATCGCTATCCATGATGTAAAATTAATGCTATTCTCCTGAGAAATGCTGGCAAAAATTTATAAGATTTTTGATAATCTTATAAATAAATCTTATAAAAAAAAAAAGATAAATGTTGACAAAAAATGCTACTATGTTTGTTGTTGTTGTAAACGAGCGAGTCGGCAGAGGTCTGTAACTGGGGTCCGTACCGTAGGATACGGACCTGCTCGCCAGCCAATCAGAGCGCAGGATTTGAACTGCAAAAAAAAAAAAATAGAGGATATTACACGGTGGCACAAAGATATGAAGTTTATCTTCGAGTGGTGAATGTATATTTCAACATGAGAAGATTAACTTCATCTCTTTGCATCACCGTGTAATGGTCTTTTATATTATATGGACATATCCACAAAATTATACGCAAGTTAATCAAAATAATTTAAATCTTGAACCGGTTTGCCATTTTGACACCGTGCGTTCGTCAGCAGGAAAACACTGGGAGCGATGTCATCGGAGTGAAATATCGGGAATTATTATACATACAGGACACTTGTTCCATCGAACAAAAACATGTCTTCTCTTCCCTTCTGGCGGGTTTATCGATGGCATGTAATAATTCTTATCGTATCGGTTATCCTCCATGTATTACGCCACTCTGCCTAAAGGAGAATGAGCATGCAATATTGTTATAATATTGTACGTTGTCGACAACACGACGTCACACTTCGGAGCTCACGCAAAGAGCCAATGACAAAACTTTTCTGTTGCACATGTGCACAATCATTTCTTTGTTGGCCGAGAAAGAGATGAGGCTAATTCAGTGCTTGGATTAAGCACTAAATAAATAAACTGTAACTAAAAGATGCGCTGGACACTTGAAAGGCTACCAGAACTTCATTATATATTCTTCATGCATATTTACAAGAGAAAAACATACCAACGCACGCCGAAAAACTGGAAAAGAGACACATTGGAGATGTAAAACTTCTGCACTAGCGAGTGACTGAGACAGTTTGTACACAAACACGGCTGCAAGGTTTGCTTCATTAAAAGCGGAAGATTTAGAGAGAATTTTGAAAGTGAAAGACGCGCTGAACACCCGAAAGGCTACCAAAACTTCACTGGATATTCTTCATTAGGGTGCATCAGTTGCCCCCTAAAAATGAAAAGTTCCTCCGATCATGATGCATTTTTGTTTTTATGTTCCTTTTGGTAAGAAAACACACTGGGTGAAATATTTTGACAAAATTCAAAAGTTTAATGGTGGCACCAGGAGCTCAAAGTTATGGAAAAAGCTGTTTCTATAAGGTGCCATAATGTTTCATGAAACATTATGGCACCTTATAGAGTATACCAGATATCTTAGATACACATTTTTAGTACATATTCTAAATATATTATCAAGCACAGTTTGAGTTTTAGCTGTTCATTGAATCATTGTTCAACTACTTTTAAAGGTCCCATGGCATGAAATTTTCACTTTGAGTTTTTTTAACGTTAAAATGGGTTCCTCTGACCTTCTTAAGTCACCCCAGTGGCTAGAAATGTCATAATGTGTAAACCAAACTATGCCCACCCTTTGTCAACATTTGAGAATGGCGCGTCAAAACGGCGCGTTGATAGGCTCTTCCCTTTACTACGTCAGCAAGGGAGATGATCCCCATGCCCCCCCCTCTGGATTCCCACCCACTGTATGGATTGCCCGCCCAGCTCAAAAGTTACCACCAAACATGGAAGTTGCGCTGTACATGGATGTGACAACACAGAAAGGAGTCTGTTTTTACTGCTGACGGGAGAGCCCCTGAAGACGCAGTGGCTTAATTTTATTTACTCCAATAATACGCCGTCGAGTCTACCTAAGACGGTGTATGTTTGTCGGAAGCATTTTCCTGATGAATCTTTCCACAACTTGGGACAGTACAGGGCAGGTTTTGCACATCAACCGTCACTGAAGCCTGGGTCCGTACCAAGCATCCCTGCCGCGTCAGCCACAAACACCGAACAAGTAAGTGTATAACTGTTAAGTCGTTTTGCCGTGTTTTAAAATCGGTGCCACGTTAGCCTTGCAATGGCTACATTAGCTGTGCAGCTAACCGCTTCCTGCAGTTAGCCAGGTACTCTGCGCTACAAAACCAAAAAGCATGCAGCATGCTCTGTTATAATAGCCAATCAAAACAGTTTTTACAAAGACACCCACATTCTTTTTTTTAAGTCACTCATTCATTTTATTTGTTTGTTTGTTCAGTAAAAACCCAAACATTTGTTGAATTTATTTTATTTCCTCGCGTCGCACCTTAATGACGTCAGCGCGCGGTATTTTTCCCTTCACGGTTTGTTCCTTCTCTCTCGCCATAGTAAGACACCCATATCCGCTTGTTCTGACCCACTGGAGGTAGCGTCACAGTGCTGTTAGCCAATCAGAGGTAAGACGTTTACATGTCATGAATATTAATGATAAGAGCTGAAATCCTGTCGCTCTCCCGCCACCCGCTCCTCCACCAAACTAGAACAGCCTGAAACAGGAGAACCACAGCATTTTTTTCACCAAAACCGGCTCACAGGGCATTCATTCATACTAGAGACCACCGCACAATTAATGAAAAAACGATGCCGTGGGACCTTTAAACAATACAAATGTATTATGAATCACATTAATGCTTCTCAATCCCTTGCAAAGGTTCTTAACATGATCTCTGGCTCACAAGAAATCAATAAATGGAGTCCGACATTGTGATTCAAACCTTACGCGAAAACATAAAATAAGCGGTTTTTGGCAAAAAATGAACCTCATGGTGCCACCATTAGACTTTTGAATCTGGTCAAAACATTTTACAGGATGTCTTTATTGGTGAAAAGGAACACCCAAACAAAAACGCATCAGATTTTATGAAAGTGAGGGCAACTGATGCACCCTATTCTTCATGCATATTTACAAGAGAAAAACAGACCAACGGACATTGAAAAACTGGAAAAGAGCAATAGTGGAAATATTGTTAAAGTTCTACTTGGAGGTGAGGAAAAGTGACGGAGATTTTTACAAGACGACTTCACTCGTGGACTTCACTCAGCAAAGCCCTTTTGTTTTGAACAACTGCAATGGAACAATTAATTACAATTAAAAGTAACTTTGAACTTGAACTGTAAACATTTTTATAGCTTGGATACAAGTTGGGTTGTTGTTCAGGCTTTTTGGACTTGTACCATTTTTTTATTGTTAGAAGTTTGTGCGTTGGATTGACGGAACATTGAATTACATTCGATCAGGATCAGCGTTCAATATTGGTAAGTTACTGCCCTGTTCTTAACTTTTTGTAAAATCTATAATTGTTCCATTGAGTGTGTATGTATAATAATAATAATTAGTACTGTCAAAGTTAACGCGATTAAAAAAAAATAGTGCCGTTAACGCAAATTCTAATTTGGTCCTGCGAGTCACCCGTAGTTCCTGTTGAGGCTTGTCGCACGCTGCTTCAATAAGAGTACGTGTGAGTGATGGAGAAAAGGCATAGGCATATAAACATCCTCGCCGCCATATTGGATGGGGCAAAGTGGAGATTCTTCAACCGTCTCTGGTATAGCGTCTAGACAGTAGCCGAGAATAAAGATGCCTCATTCATGTGCTGCGTTTAACTGTACCAACAGGTTTACCGTCCAAACGAGATCACATGGGATTACCTTTCACAGGTGAGACTGGAAAAATACTTTTCAATCCTGTTCCTTCAGTCTTCAGTTTCCCAGCTCAGCTCCACCGGGGAGGTGTAGAGTTATACGCAGTGAGAATTAGAGAATACAGCGCCACACTATGATGCACATTTTTGAACGTATGATGAATGTTTTTATTTTTATCTGTTTTTTTCTTCTTTTATGGCAAATACTTCTCTTCAAAAGAAACTAATGAAGAGTAAAATAAAACATTTTTTTTATTTTCCCAGTGATATGCACTTTATTTTTCATCCCTTGGTTTTCTCATCTAATATGGAAGTTATGGATGTCGGTGGCTGTGACAAGACGTGTTATGCTCTGCAATAAAAAAAAACAAAAACCTTGGTACAAAGCAAGCCCATTCACTTTTTTATGCTGATAAGAGAATTGCAATGGTTTTTCATGTGACAAAACTGTGCGATTAAATTGCGATTAATCGCAAGTTAACTATGACAGTCGCGACATTAATCGCGATTAAATATTTTAATCGCTTGACAGCACTAATAATAATATTGGCTGGCTTTGAGTGGCATATCAGATATATTCCATTCAGCTAGCATGATATTGAACGGAATATATCTGATATACCACTCAAAGCCAGCCAGTATTATTTAAATATTATACATGCAGGGCACTTTTTCGATGGAATAAAAAACGTGTTCTATTCCCTTCTAGCAGGTTTCAATCATTTAGTTTGATAGCATGCAATATTGTTAGCATATCGCTTATCCTGCGTGTATGATGTCACGCTACCCAATGGAGAACGAGCGGTGAATATGGTTTACGATATTGCATAGTTGTCAAGACAACATGACGTCACACATCAGAGATGTAAAACTTCCGCACTAGCAAGCGACTGGGACAATTTGTAAACAAACATGGCCGCCAGGTTTGCTTTGTTAAAATACGGAAGATTTTGAGAGAATTTTGAAAGAGAAAGGCGCGTTGAACACCTGAAAGGAATGTGTATGTATAATAATAATAATATTGGCTGGCTTTTTTTCGTGGTATATCAGATGGATATATTCCATTCAGCTACTCGTCTTCGACTCGTTCGCGATCATTCTAGCTGAATGGAATATATCCAATATACCACTCAATGCCAGCCAGTATTATATTTGAATATATCGCTCTGATCCGTGATGTATTTTGTATGAAAAATGAGTTTTTCAACATAAACTTCTTATCTTTAAGCCAACGTGTGATTTTTTTTTTTTTTTCTTATTATATCGACACATTCACAAACAAATTTATCCGAACAATTCATCGATTTCCTCACAAGTGACACATTGAGAAATACGTCACAGGTGTAGTTCATATGAAAAATACGAGTGAAGTATTTCCCAGTAAAACACTCATTTCCGTGTAACATAAAGCTGTATGAGTGTGTTCAAATGAAATCACTGGTGTGTCCATCTTACTGAAAGTGTACAGAAATTGAATAAACAAAATCGGTCCAATGCTGATGTCAGCATAAAAATGTGTTTAGATAATGCTCAGATACTAGCGTCATCTCTCTCTCTCTCTGCATGTTGTCTTTTTTACAAGACCACCGTGCTGCCCAAAAATGAATCTTCTCTGGCCCTGTTTACACTTGGTTTTAAAATGCATCTTGCGCGTTCAGATCATAAGTGCACAGCACTAAATACAAGTCTAAAGGCCCACCAAGGCACACTGTGATCTGATCACTCAACCCACTTCCTGAGGTGGTCTGGGATGCATTCGACCACATCTTTCGTAGTGAAAATGCTAATGAGTCCTGATGCGTCTCTGACAAGGACGTAACAGGAAAATACATCATCAGTGCAGGATGTGGTGGTTGTTTTGGTGACAGCACACCAACGCCCGAGAAGATCGAGAGGAGCACTGATGTACATGGCTGGAGTGCAAGAATATATTCGTGTTTTTAACATAACCGTGCACGAGGCCCTTTGACCTTCTAGCAGAAGGCAAGTTTATTTGTATAGCGCTTTTAATAATAGACATTATTGCAAAGCAGCTTTCCAGAAATTTAAAGACCTTTTTAAACATGAGCTAATTTTATCCTTGTTAAATCTTCGAGGATCTTGGAGGAACTTTGCAAAGATCTTGGGAAGATTTTTTCCAACAAAGATCCTGATCACATCCTCAAGGATCCTAGCAAAGATCTTAACAAGATCCTTAGAAGGGTCCTTCTAATATCTTTGAAAGATCCTTGAGGATCTTGCAGGATCCTTGCAAAGATCTTTGCGGGCATCATTGTGAGGATCTTTGTCGGAGCCTTGAGGATCTTTACAAATGATTTTGCGTATGAAGATCTTTGAAGGATCCTTGAGGATCTTGCAGGATCCTTACAAAGATCTTTGCGGGCATCATTATGAGGATCTTTGTCGGAGCCTTGAGGATCTTTACAAATGATTTTGCGTATGAAGATCTTTGAAGGATCCTTGAGGATCTTGCAGGATCCTTGCAAAGATCTTTGCGGGCATCATTATGAGGATCTTTGTCGGAGCCTTGAGGATCTTTACAAATGATTTTGCGTATGAAGATCTTTGAAGGATCCTTGAGGATCTTGCAGGATCCTTGCAAAGATCTTTGCGGGCATCATTATGAGGATTTTTGTCGGAGCCTTGAGGATCTTTACAAATGATTTTGCGTATGAAGATCTTTGAAGGATCCTTGAGGATCTTGCAGGATCCTTGCAAAGATCTTTGCGGGCATCATTGTGAGGATCTTTGTCGGAGCCTTGAGGATCTTTACAAATGATTTTGCGTATGAAGATCTTTGAAGGCCTTTCGAAGATCCTTTAAGGATCGACAGGTCTTTGATGATCCTTAAAGATCCTGATCCGACAGACATTGTCGCAAAGCAGCTTTCCAGAAATGTAAAGACTTGAGCTAATTTCATCCCTAATCTATCCCGAATGAGCCAGCCTGTGGCGACGGTGGCAAGGAAAAACTCCCTCAGACGGCATGAGGAAGAAACCTCAAGAGGAACCAGACTCAAAAGGGAACCCATCCTCTTTTGGGTGATGGCAGACAATGTGATTTATAAATAACTCGCTTCTATAACAGTGCCTTATATAGACACAAAGTACAACTGTGAAACCAGGAAACTCATTATAGTTTTAACGTGAAGTCTGTTTTTGTTGAAGTTATAAACTGTTCATGACAACTGCAGTGCTAAAGTTAGCAAGTTAACTGTAGTCCTCAGCCATAAAAGCGTTACTGTAAGTGTCCAGAGCATCTTCTAAGTGCGACTTTAGACTGTCCATATGGGGCCGTCTTCCACAGGAGCGACGTGATGAGACTCCAGCCAGATGTAGGGCATCAGGATGGATCAGGGAGGTCCGAGGAACAGGAGAGGTCAGCATCTCGATCTCAGGATCAACATGTAACTCAGAGGGGGAGAAAAAACATCTTACAGTGCCAAAAATATATAAAATAATAGTAATAATGCTCATTGATTAGGGTGTGTCTCAGCGTATGCATGACATGTGTCCATGATGCAGGTTTAGAAGAGTAGTGCCTCCATGCTTCAGACTTCGCTCTGCTCCTTAAAGGAGATACGCAGAGCCATGGTCTCACTTTTCATCTATAAATGCTTTGAGACCTCAAGAATGGCAAGCGTTAATAATAAATCTAATATAGTAATTTTTACAATTAAAGTGATTCATATAGGTAGCGGTCTGAGTGAATGACCTTGACATCTGTAACGCCACAGCAGGAAGTCTATTGGTCTCCTTGCCATTTCTGCTATACTAAAACACAGAGCTGACTGCAACTCCGATCCTCCATTTTGAGCTAATTTATCGCCATGCCATGTAGATGTGTTGCTGGCGGGTGCAGCAGCATGACAGAAGGTGGATTTATGTTGCATTCATGGCCCAAGAATGTTCAAACTGCAAAGATTTGGATGCGTTTTGCGAGAAGTTCACGGGCACATTGGGCGCCTATGAAGTGGTCTTTCCTCTGCTCTGCACATTTTACTGAAGACTCATACGAGACCTCTGATCTGTTGAGGAGCGTTGGCTATAAGCCCGTATTGAAAGAGGGTGCAGTACCAACAATTAAAGGAAAACTGCAAGAAAAGGAAAGTAAGTTCAGTTGCACCAGTTCTCCCGGAGTGTGAGCCGAGTGTTGTTGCTAAACGTCCCGTCCTGGGTTTTAGTAATTGCCTGAGCCGAGCAGTAATGGCGGAGTACTCAGTATGGAGAAAATGGAGAATGAGTGGACCAGCTGTCTGATTTCTCCGCTGGATACGCTTACCTCAGCAGCAATATCTCGCCCTTACGTGGAAGAAGCGAACGAACGAACGACTGAAAGTCAGATTGTTTCAAAACAATCGGCCACAAGGTCGGCCTTCAAGAAGCGAGAACACAGACGGGTAAGACGTGACTCTCATTTGGATACAAAACAACAGAAACAACACCACTTCTTGTTTACCTGCATTTAGATTAATGCATGTAACTTGTATTGTGTGTTTAAGTTAGCGGTATAAGATTATTTAACTTGCTTCAGAATGTGATTGTCTCAGTTTATTTAATTAGCCTTTTACGTTTTATCAGTCAGTGCGTTTACATGCACGTCCAAATCGAGCTGCTGTCGGTAATCGAGCAAAGGGTCCCAGCAGGGGTGCCAGAGAAATCCAATCCTACATGCACAAGTGAAATCGGGCTATTGTGCAAGGTGCATTGTGCACCCGAGCCACACGTGGCGCTACACGCCCCATCGTGTTGGTACACTTCCGGTTGTCGTCATGAAGAAGAGCTATAGTGTTGCCAGATACTGCTGACGTATTCCAGCCCAAAACATGTTCAAATCCGCTAAAATGCACTTAAAACCCCCAATCTGGCAACACTGGCAGGTCCGTGTTCAAGCTGTTCGGCTTGCTCTAACAGACTGTATGGCTACAAACTGTCCGGCGCAGACCACTGTTTTGTAAGACAACTTATTTTGCACAATAATATTTTTCTAAAGTCCATTTTTTGCTTACAAAAAAAATATTTTTTTTTGCTTACAATTTAACTTATGTCTTAATAAACACAAAAAGTTCAATTGTTTTGTTTTTATTGACATTCTTCAGATGTTGGATATATATATATATATATATATATATATATATATATATATATATATATATATATATATATATATATATATATATCAAGGTTCCCGCGGGGTCTTAAAAAGCCTTAAAAGCATTGAATTTAAGAATTTGGAAATAATACCTTAAAAAGCCTTGAAAAAGCCTTGAATTTTAATGTGTAGGTCTTAAAATCTGTGCACAGTATGTAATTTCTCCGTATAGAATTTCTCATTATTTTTTAATATCTTAACTGCCATTTATTTTGGTAAATAATGTACCGGTTGCCTAAGTAAGTAAATAAGTGGCGGAACTGGAGCTGTGGGCGGAACCATGCTATCGCACGCACACCCCATTGGCAAAGTTCTTTGAACACACATCCCTGAACTTGTTTGGCGCGCGGTAAAAGGAAAGTCTGGAGAATTAAGTCTAAAAGTATAAACGAAAAGTCTATAGCCTACATATAGGCCTATCTATGGAAAAATGGGCAAATGTAAGTTTAACGAGGCATGGAGGCATCATATTTCATTTCGTGAGTGGGTAAAACCTGTCGATGGCAATGTATTCGAGGCGTTTTGCTGTGTGTGTAAAAGGGCGTTTAAACTCGGCACAATGGGCGTGAAGGAGCTAGAATCGCACGCGAAATCATCAAAACACATAGCATGTATGAAAGAGAAACAGCGAACGCCTTCCATCCATCGCCAGTGTTTTTCGGCCAGCCGAAGCGGCGGTCAACGTTAATCAACTACCTAGCATGGCTAATGCCAGCCAGCCCGTTGCTAGTGTAGTCCCTCATGTAACGACTGCAAGAGTAGATCTGCGCACAACATTTGGGTCTACACAAACAATGAAAGCGGAGGTGTTGTGGACTCTACACACAATTGCGCAACATCAGTCCTATAATTCGAACGAGGGTATCTCGGAGTTGTTAAGGTGTATGTTCCCGGACTCCGATATTGCTCAGAGCTTCAGATGCGGTGCCGACAAGACAGCCTACATCGCAAAGTTTGGTCTCGCGGTCCACATCAAAGACGAGCTGGTGTCTAAAGCCAACCAATCACCGTTTGTGTTGATGTTCGACGAGAGCATGAGTGAAGTAATGAAAACAAAGCAGCTTGATGTACATGTCCACTTCTGGGACGAGGGACAGGTCAGGTCCAGATATCTTGGCTCTCAGTTCATGGGGCATTCCACCGCCAAAGACCTGCTGTCGCATTTGAAAGTAAGCACAACCTTTTATTATTATTATTTTACATGTTTCTCAATTGATATTGATAAAGCTGCGAAATTAGGTCTTGAATTTGTGTATAAATGGTCTTAAAAAGCCTTGAAAAAGCCTTGAATTTCACTTGAAGAAACCTGTAGGAACCCTGATATATATATATATATATACACACACACACACACACACACACACACACACACACAAATACAATGACTTGTTTATGTACACAATTCACAGCTATGTAACAGCTGTACAGATGTATTTGGTGATACAGTAAGTGAGCTAAATTTTAACAGTGCAAACAATGCCACAAAAAGAAAAGATTCATGCCGTTGTCATGATTCGTTGTCATGCCGACCGAGGCTGTTGTGTTTCCCGCTTGTGGTCTCGTCACTCGTCACTTCCGGAAGGGGCAGTGCTGAAGTAAGTAGCTCGAATACGTAGCTCGATAGGGTTTACATGAACTAAGTAGCTCGGCAGAAATCGCATAATCTAGGTCGTGTAGCTCGATTCCGAGAAATCAAGTTCGGTTCAATTTCAGCCGAATTAAGGTGTATACATGGCATTTTGAACTTCGATTTCAGTCGAGCAACGGCAGAAATTCGATTCTCTCTATGTGCATGTAAACGCACTGAGTGAAAAATGCATGCATGTACATGTATGTTGCAGAAGTTATAACACCCATCCTGTTTTACTGAGAGTCAACCCACAATCAACGAAGTCAAATCAGTCTTAGTTGAGCAAGTCGGTAACGGTATTTCTTACTTTCACCATAAATTATTATTATTTTTTTATTTATATGACTTTGGTCTATAGCTGTAAAAGGCCTCGGCCTTAAAACCGGTTACCGCTGTGACGTCACGCACTCAGGGCTGGCTGGCTCAGTGGGGCAGCTCCAATGCCAACTTTGTGGTCAATTTTAACTCTCGAAAAAAAATTATATAATTTTATTCCCATTTATGCAGCATACAAGAGTCAAGGATGGAGATACTATCCACTCAGAAATGTATTTAAAAATAAAGGTTCTGCATATTTCCTTTGAAAGAAGCTCTCAAAATACTGGTAGATGATCATGACGGCCAGTGAGATGGAAGTGATATACTGTAGGCAGTGACGAAATCTGGACACCTTGGAGACGCATGACACATATACACACACACACACAAGGGTGTAAACAGCGATGTGTCTCGCTCGGCTGTGCCCTTGTGATCAGATCGCCCAAGATGCATTTTTAAACCAAGTGTAAACAGGGCCTTTACTGATGATGATGAGCTCCTAAAGTAGCCATTTTGTAACTTGATTTTTACATCAGAAAGGCAGGAACCAAGCACGCCTGAGTACGCGTACGAAAAACAAGGAAAATGCATAAAGTGTAAATTATGAATGCGGCCAGAGATGTAGAACATGAGCGCGAGTGGATGTGGTAATGGCCTGGTGAATGTTTCATTCCCCAGTAAGCTGCACTCCCCACCAGTCTGTATGAAACTCCTCGCCAGGTGGAATCAAGCAATCGTCTTGAAAAGTAGCTGCGTTTTCTCCTGAGTCAGTGCACGGCCACTAAACCCAGAGAGACTGGATGCTCGTAATGAACCTAGAGGAATTCCAGTAAAATAAAAACAGTGGAAACGTGAAGATGGCTGAGACTTTCGCAGCAACCCAGCTGATGTTTATGTGTGGGAGTAAAAATAGCAGCTGAGCCATGTTCCCACAAACTGAAGTCATGTTCCTGTCTCTTAGTCACATGACCTCTCTTCCTTTAAAGAGTGATTGGTTACAGATGTGACTGCGGTAAAACAAAAAAACAACAAAAAAACTCAAAACCCTGCATCATTACTTGATTAGAAAATAAACATAATTCAGGTGTGTGATCGAAGGCACGAGTGAAAATGGTGACATTTCTTCCTGTAAATAACACCGAATGACTCAGTCGTATCAGACAGGAAGGAACTAAATACTGATCAAGTGACTGAGGCAGGAAACTCCTAAATACCACGCTAGTGACTGCTCCATCTGCGCTCTTCTTCTTTTTTCCATTTCTTTTTTCTTTCTGACATGTTTACGTGTTACCTGACATGTAGAACGAGCAGTGACACTTCAAATACGAGCTGACCGTGGGAGGAATCTTGTAGCTTTCCTGTCCTCTAACATTGTGCTCAACAGCTCTTTCAGTTTTTTTTTCCCCTTGAATCTTCCGATGACTTTTTCTTTGCCATCTTTCCTCTCTCCATCTCCGTCCTCACTCCTGGATGAGTCAGGAGTTGTTTGTGGTTGAGGCAGTGAGTCTGCTTTTATTATTCTGACCACATTAACATGTCTCAGGCCCTGCCCATAGGTGGCCTCGACCTCACGTCCCGAGCTTTTATTGCCATGCCAAACACACACACTGAGCACGTGGGTGTGTGCGCGCGCGCATGCGAGTGAAAGAGAGTTCAGCATTGCAGTAACAAATATAATCTGATGCATGAAAACATTTTCACATCTATGAGGGTATGTAGCTTTACTGAGAACGCGCCAGCAAAAACCGTGATGCGTTTTCGCAATCGACCGTCTGCAAAAGAAATAATTTGAAGGGGAACTGAAGGCAAATTTCTTTAAAAAATTGAAAGAGCCTCATTAGATCCTCGAGGATCTTAAAGGATCTTCACAAAGATCTCGTAAAGACCTTGACAAGATCCTGATTAAATCCTTGAGGATTCTAGTTAAGATCCCCCCCCCCCCCCCCCCCCCCCAATCTGTCCCTCTGAGTTACATGTTGGTCCTGGGATTGAGATGCTGGCCTCTTCTGCCCCTCGGACCTGCTTGATCCATCCTGGTGCCCTGTGTCTGGTCGGAGTTTTATCGCATCACTCCTGTAAAGGACGGGAAGGACGGCCCCATGAGGACAGTTGAAAGTCACACCTGGAAGACGCTCTGGACTCTTACAGTAATGCTTTTATGGCTGAGGACTACAGTTGACTTGCTAACTTTAGGACTGCAGTTGTCATGAACAGTTTTGCACTCAAGTTTCCATCAATGAAGAGTTTATAACATCAACGAAACCGACTTCATGTTAAAACTGTTAATATTGTAGTCATGCTGTCTGTTGTTGCCCAAATGAGGATGGGTTCCCTTTTGAGTCTGGTTCCTCTCGAGGTTTTTTCCTGATGTCGTCTGAGGGAGTTTTTCCTTGCCACCGTCGCCACAGGCTTGCTCATTGGGGATAGATTAGGGATAAAATTAGCTCACGTGTTAAGTCGTTCAAATTCTGTAAAGCTGCTTTGCGACAATGTTTATTGTTAAAAGCGCTATACAAATAAACTTGACTTGATCTTTACAAGATCCCGAAAAGGATCCTTTTAAGATCTTTTGAAGGATCCTTGTTAAGTCTTTGAGGATCTTGGAGGAACTTTGCAAATCTTGTGAAGATTTTGACAAAGATCCTGACCACGTCCGCAAAGATCGTAACAAGATCCGAAGAAGGGGCCTTTTAATACCTTTGAAAGATCCTTGACACAGATCTTGCAGGATCCTTGCAAAGATCTTGTGACGATCTTGACGAAGATCCCGATCAAATTCTCAAGGATCCTAGCACAGATCCTTAGAAGGATCCTTCCAAGATCTTTGAGGATCCTTGCAAAGATCTTTGTGGGCATCATTATGAGGATCTTTGTCGGATCCTTAAAAGATCTTTTGTCAAATCCTTGAGGATCTTTACAAATGATTTTGCATAGGAAGCTCTTTCGTAGATCCTGTCAGGTTTTTCACCAGGGATGCCGCATGACATCCTGGCATCAACATCAGGAATTGTGTTGCGCACGTTTTTGTGGCAACGTTCACGTGCGCGCTTGCGATTTTGCTATGGACCTCGAACTTGTCAAACCCGGGGGAGACAGCGTGCACAAAAGTGTGTGTAACACGGGTCCTGATGTCGACGGCGTGACGTAACACGGCATGCTGACTCATGAAAGTTCCTCTTCACTCCTGCTGTACGCACGTGACCTTGCCGCACTTCGTTCGTTCACAACAGGAACAGTCGAAGAACTTTTTGATCGCGTTGCAGCTCATATACAAGAGCATGCTTTCGTCCATCACGTTGCCATGTTGGATGGCTGTGAGGAAAAGTGAACAGAGAGTAAGACCAAGAGTTGAAGAGGACACCGAGCCAGAGCTTCGGAAGGCTTTATAGATGGCACGGAGTGTGTTTTTTCTCCATTTTTTAAAATTTATATATTTATTTATTTTTAAAGTCCACACTTACAAAGTAGCCCTAATTACCCATTCCTCAAACCTTAGCTTTGACCGTCTTGTGTTTCTGCAGATAAAAAGACCTGAGGAAGCAGCGTATCGTTTAGACTTTTGGAGAAATCGACTCCAGCGTGTCTCCAGCAACCCAGTGATCCATCCTGTGTGTAATCACCGAGCATGGCAGCTTTGTGGCAAGATCTGTTACCGTAGCAAGTTTGGCGAGCTCTGAGATTTGTGGCCTTCATGGAATGTTGTCTCAGTCCCCGAATGCTGAACGGCCATTTTGAACCACAGACCCATTGAAGTGAGTGACAGGACTTATTGACATGCTGGCCGTGTGTGTGTGAGAGAGAGAGAGAGAGAGAGAGAGAGACACACACACACACACACACACACACACACACACACACACACACACACACACACAGGGTGCCTCCAGGACAGGGAGTGATGGACAAGGTATGACATAAGAATGCTGTTTCCCAAAGATGATCCTTATCGAGCGATAAGCACATGATTTTATGGTCTCCGGAGTTCTTAGAAGTGTTTATCATGTGGATATATAGATCATAAGTCTATGCATGTGGAACAACTTTTTAATACTGCAAAATATTGTTGAGTGCATATTAGCTCGAAGCAATAATCCTTTATGCAGTTTCGTATTTGTAGCCAATTAAATTCTTGGATGTGAGGTCATTTCCAGGCCAGCCAAGGTGAAGTCGTACTCCCCAACCAACCTGAGGAGTCGATGATAAAGCTTATTCATTGCTTTAATAACTGCAGGGGTATTTGGGTCCTTGCCTAATGGCAATAATACTAAACAAATTGCCTCCATCCTATGAGAACTACGGACTAATTATTGCCTCGTGTTGAAGTTTGAGCAGGTTACACGAGGTTCACAGATGGGGTAATTATCATATGTCATATGGCTTTTCTAGAAGAGCATATTGAATTCTCAAACTAGGAACCTCAGGCCTTTTGGTTAAGGTGTTTTCAACAGGGTGAGGTCCAAGTGGTGTGTGCTGTACAGTGTGTAAAAGCGCTCTGGTCGTTGCTTCGAATGCCACGTACTGAGTACATCATCACAGTTTGAATGTTGGGACTTGAATCAATGCCTCCTGTTTGGAGAAAAAATGCACACCCAGCATAAATGACGTAGAGAAATACGCAATCAGTCCCACAGCTTGGCTGAAATTTCAAGCATCGTCAGTGGTCATGATGATGATGCCCCTTGGAAAATAAATGCCAGAATCAATCCTGTGTGCGCACGAGAGAGTGAGAGACACCGAGACAGACAAAGAGGGACACAGAGAGAGAGAGAGAGAGAGAGAGAGAGAGAGTGAGTGCTGGATAGATGAGACCAAGTCTAACCTGGACCAGAGAGATGGAAAGAATCAAAAGAGGAGAAAAGGATCCAAAGCAACCACCTCATCTGTACGCTGTGGTGCCGTGGTCGTGTACGGCTGCCAGCGGACCAAGCTCACTCACTCAGCTTTATTGCTGATGGGAATGAAGTGAGTTCAGAACCGTCCAAACGGCTTTCAGTCTGATGCCTAATAAATTGACAGACACCAGCACAGTGACTGAACTTGAGCGCAAAAGGAGAGCTTTGAGTTTACTTCAAAATGTATGCGGCTATCTTCAAGTGAAGATAGGTTTTATAATGTACAGATACGCCTGCTGCTGCTTCTTCTTCCCATAGGGGCACCACTGGATGACACTTTAACAGCCCATCACTGGTGTGTCTAGGACATTTAAACCTGACGGAGCTCACCCTTCTCCAAGCTTGGACGGTTTTTAGAGTAGCATGTCTTTGGATTGTGGGGGGAAATCCACACAGAAATGGGGAGAACATGCAGACTCCACACAGAAAGGCCCCTGCCGGTCTTGAGGTTCGAACCTGGAACCTTCTTGCTGTGAGGCGACAGTGCTACACCACCACAAATAAGCCAACATAAGCTCAACTATTCTATCCACATTCACTGGATATGAGCAATTACCGTACATGCTCTGATAGCCTAGTAGTACAGTAGCCAATCAGCTCATACAGTTAGGTCCATAAATATTTGGACAGACAACATTTTTTTCTAATTTTGGTTCTGTACATTACCACAATGAATTGTGAACAAAACAATTCAGATGCAGTTGAAGTTCAGACTTTCAGCTTTAATTCAGTGGGTTGAACAAAATGATTGCATAAAAATGTGAGGAACTAAAGCATTTTTTAAACACAATCCCTTCATTTCAGGGGCTCAAAAGTAATTGGACAAATTAAATAATTGTAAATAAAATGTTCATTTCTAATACTTGGTTGAAAACCCTTTGTTGGCAATGACTGCCTGAAGTCTTGAACTCATGGACATCACCAGACGCTGTGTTTCCTCCTTTTTAATGCTCTGCCAGGCCTTTACTGCAGCGGTTTTCAGTTGCTGTTTGTTTGTGGGCCTTTCTGTCTGAAGTCTAGTCTTTAACAAGTGAAATGCATGCTCAATTGGGTTGAGATCAGGTGACTGACTTGGCCATTCAAGAACATTCCACTTCTTTGCTTTAATAAACTCCTGGGTTGCTTTGGCTTTATGTTTTGGGTCATTGTCCATCTGTATTATGAAACGCCGACCAATCAGTTTGGCTGGATTTGAGCACACAGTACGTCTCTGAATACCTCAGAATTCATCCGGCTGCTTCTGTCCTGTGTCACATCATCAATAAACACTAGTGACCCAGTGCCACTGGCAGCCATGCATGCCCAAGCCATCACACTGCCTCCGCCGTGTTTTACAGATGATGTGGTATGCTTTGGATCATGAGCTGTAGCACGCCTTCGCCATACTTTTTTCTTTCCATCATTCTGGTAGAGGTTGATCTTGGTTTCATTTGTCCAAGGAATGTTCTTCCAGAACTGTGCTGGCTTTTTTAGATGTTTTATAGCAAAGTCCAATCTAGCCTTTTTATTCTTGAGGCTTATGAGTGGCTTGCACCGTGCAGTGAACCCTCTGTATTTACTTTCATGCAGTCTTCTCTTTATGGTAGATTTGGATATTGATACGCCTACCTCCTGGAGAGTGTTGTTCACTTGGTTGGCTATTGTGGAGGGGTTTTTCTTCACCATGGAAATTATTCTGCGATCATCCACCACTGTTGTCTTCTGTGGGTGTCCAGGTCTTTTTGCATTGATGAGTTCACCAGTGCTTTCTTTCTTTCTCAGGATGTACCAAACTGTAGATTTTGCCACTCCTAATATTGTAGCAATTTCTCGGATGGGTTTTTTCTGTTTTCTCAGCTTAAGGATGGCTTGTTTCACCTGCATGGAGAGCTCCTTTAACCGCATGTTTTCTTCACAGCAAAATCCTCCAAATGCAAGCACCACACCTCAAATCAACTCCAGGCCTTTTATCTGCTTAAGTTAGAATTACATAACGAAGGAATTGCCCATACCTGCCCATGAAATAGCCTTTGACTCAATTGTCCAATTACTTTTGGTCCCTTTAAAAACGGGGTGGCACATGTTAAGGAGCTGAAACTCCTAAACCCTTCATCCAGTTTTAATGTGGATACCCTCAAATGAAAGCTGAAAGTCTGGACTTTGTCCATGTCCATTATATAACTATAACTTGAATATGTTTCAGTAAACTGGTAAAAAAAAATTTGTGTCAGTGTCCAAATATATATGGACCTAACTGTATACCCTGAGTCTTCGTCAGCTGTCCATTGCTAGCGATGATGACTGCTTCATTAGGATGCGCAGAAATGTAGATGGGCCGCGAGGCCTGCACCAGAGTGACTGAGCCATCTGCGGTGGCGGTATGAACGGCCCGGCCGAGCCGCCATGGAACTCCTGGCCTTGTGAGCTCTCGTATACTATTCTCTCCTAGTGAAGCGCCTTGCACAGTAAAGTAAGACAAACAATGTTGTGCCCCATTGTGTTGTCTCTCTGGACCTCCAGACCTGATGCCAAATGGTGCACAAAAGTGCCACAGACCTGACGGGTATGGAAATTGCCCCGCAGTGACAACTGACTTGCTGAGTGATGCCATCCGTTAGCCATTTGAGTGGCTCTTCCACATGCCATCTGTTGGTGCGCCATTAACCCTGTTGGGTGCATCTGCCACATTGCACCGAAAAGCGTCCTGCTGCCAGCGCCTTATTGGCGATGTACTATTTAACCCACAGCTGGAACCCAGGCAGGTGCTACCACTCCGGGTCTGAGCGGACCTGGGAGCAATGGTGATTAAGGGGTAACTCCACTTTCCCCAAGTCCTCCTGGACCTGAGACTCACCACCAGTTGCAGTTTCAAGTCAGACCCAGGACTATACCGTGAGTAGAGAAAAACAAAATGGCGGAATGTGTTGCTGAACCAACCAAGGATGAGAGAGAAACTCTATTCGAAAGCAAAACCCCCCAAAATACAAAAAAAGCAACGAAATATGGAAAAGTATTTGATGGTAAGAACGTTTTTTTTTTCATGAATTATTATCGCATTTTTCACAAATTGCTACCGTCATTTCGCCGGTTTGTTTGCATTCTAAACGGACGTTTTGTATCAAGTTTTTATTTATTGAATTTGCAAAAATAAATAAATAAATAAAACGCTCCGTTTCTCAAAATCCAGTGAACGTGGATAGAATAAAACAGTTATTCCGTTCGACCTCATCGTACATGACTTATAGCCGACTGTCAGCTCACATACGACTCGATTTCGTGGAATAACTAACTGTTAAATACGACCTGCACGTCTATAATGCGTCCGATTCTAACCGGTTCCCTTTTCCTATCGCATATCATTTATTACTGCTTATACTTGATATCCTGTGCATTAAATACACTTCACTAAGTGCTCTGTTCTTAAGACGTTCCAGCCCGAAACACCGCACTGGCATCAGATCAGATGCAGCATTCGATCTGCTGCTGTTTTTAATGCTCTGAATGTCTGTTATGTTGAGGTTAACTGACCCGGCTCTCAACACGTGAATACAAGACCCGACTTGTTTTGCCTCTGAAACATGCAGACGATGTCAGCTGGGTATCATGTGAGCCAGTGCAGTGACATATTGGCACTTTAAAAGCAAAGTACGTTTGTTTTTTGCATTTTTTTTTCTTTCCCCCTTGAAAGCAGTCTGTAACACATGGTGATCTCTTGATGCTGATGTTTATGGCTGTGGGACGGCTGCATGCTTTGGTGTAATAAGAGAGCTGGACTGGCGAGCTGGACAAATTGTCTCGTAATTGGAGGTTTCCAAGCCTCTGGCAGTATATGCTTGGAGGCAAAACAAAATGGCGGTGTGTGTGTGTTTATTTTTGGATTTTTGAGCAGAAACATGTGCCCAGGACAGCATACTGATGGTGTTTACAGGTCCTCCCACATGAAGAATCATGCACTTTCATTAAACAAAGTACGATCATAAACACAGCTGATTGGACGATATTCAGTGACATTGTCTCTGCGCGTTTTTGATCTTTCTGGCTTGTTCGACTTGCAGAATCAAGCATTTTAACCAGGGCTTTGAACCGGTTCAAGGAACGAAAACGAAAACCGGGAACCTTTTCTATTTCACATGGAACAGAAACGAAACCGGAAACTTTATTATTTTTTATGTTCCGGAACAGAAACGCTTATTAAAAATAATGGTAACCAGTTAATACCGGTTTTTATTTCGTTCCTCAAAGTTTCTGTAGCCTACAAATAAAAAAGTCATTCTTCTCCTGCGCAAGTTTCTATGACCCGCTGGGGTTCACTTCCTGTGTGACATTCGCTGACTGAATGGAGAGAGCGGGAGGGTGGATTACTACCACGTCTCCACATCTTAAATAAGAGGTAAATATTGCAGTCTATCGTTATTCAAAAACGTCAATTTCAAACACGATATCAATATATTTGTCCACGTTAATGAGAGGCTCGCGAACATTAAATGACGTTAACCTCTGTTAGCCTATCAATGCATAGGGCCTGACTAGCCTTTGGTAACACACTAAATGAATTATCTTTCATTTTTGGCACTTTTTCTGTTTGTGTAGATGGGAAGACATACTGAGAATCCAAATCGCCAACATTTGAAATAATAATTGTTTTGAATTATTTCTTGTCTTTATTTAATGAAGGTTGTAATAGAATTAGCCTACATTTGGCTTAAGCTGGATGAGACAGAGACATAATTTTATAGCCATTTGTTAAACAGCTGACAGGGAACGTAATTAACCGTTCCGGGAACAAAATTTTTTTGTTCTAACCGGTTCGGGAACGTCTATTTAATGGTGGAACCCAAAACCGGAAACGTTAAAATTCCGTTTCTGTTCGGAACGAACCAATAGGAAAAAAATTCTGGTTCAAAGCCCTGATTTTAACAGGATTGCTTTTAGATTGTCGTCGTCATTGTTCCATTTTCCTTATTTTGTTTACTTCCTTATTTCCTTTGTACGTTGTATTGCGTCTTTATGTTTAGGGCTGGGTATCACAGTCAGTTTTCTAGATCGAATCGATTTCGATTCTTAGGGTTTTAAATTGATTCATCACGATTCGATTCAATCTGCTCTTAAATAATGAAAATATCTCCATACAATACGTTGCAAAATACACGTCTTTATTTTGTAAATTTGACAGTTCACACGTAACTCAGCTCTGCTTGGCATATCTTGCAAACTACCTTGGTTTTATCAAGCTCTTCGTCCTTCGTCGTTTTAAATTTGAAATGATTCCACACATCAGATTTAATTTGAGACGGCTTGCCGAGCGGTGTTTTCCCTGCCTCAGCCATGGCTCTGGCCTCAGCCATTTTGTGTGCGTGCTTGAACATCACGACGTACGACTTCGCAGCTGCGTCATCACGCACGAGACGGCTGAGGGAGGAAAATCACACAACACACGAGATTGTGTTGTGGAAAAAAAAAACCTCGATCTCATGCCCTGTGAATCGATAGTGCGAAATTTAAATGAAATTGATCCAAAATCGATTAAATTGATTTTTTTTTTTTTTTTTTACCCAGCCCTATTTATGTTTGTATGTTTTGTGTTCTAGCTAGGTGTTGCCCTTTCTCAGCCAGGACTCACTTGGAAAAGAGACTTTCGTTTCAGTGTGATTTTACCCTGATTAAATAAAAATAAATGAATATTCCGCAAACAAGCCTGAAATCCTTCATGTAGGTATTGATCGTGATTTAATCTAAATTCCTTACATACACATTCAAACCGAGCGCAGCATGTGTGTACTGTACGCTAAATAAATCTGTGGCATCTACAGTCAAGATTCACTGCATACCGAAAGTATTCACACCCTTTCACTTGTTCCAAGGTTATAACTTTAACAATTATATCCTTTTTTTTTTTTTTTGCTGTCATACGCGTTCAGAATTGAGTTTAGACGTTCCCTTTTCCATCGCTCAGCCTTGAGATGTTTCTACAACTTGATGAAAGTAAATTCAGTTGATGGGGAATATTCTGGCACGATGCACATCTGTCTATATAAAGCGTCACAGCTGACCGAGTAAAAAATAAGCTATGAGGACTTTAGACCTCTGAGAAAGAAGAAAGAAAGTGATGATTCCGAGAGCCCTAATAAAACTGTGAAGGTGCCAGAGATCTCTTTGGCATCTTTCAGTCTTAAATGTTAGACGTTGGTAACGTGATGACTGATCCACCCTGCGTCTTTTTATCAATTAATTCGTTAACCAGCCCACTGCACAAGTCACATCTCCAGTGTCCCGTGTTATGATGATCCAGGAGTCCAGTTAACTAAAGGCTTAAAAGTGGCAGCTAGCATAAACTTAGCTCGATAAGTTAATTAGGTGTGTTAATCCAGACTGCGGGGAAATATTTACCGGCTGGGAGGTCCGTATCGTGAAATACCGTGACTGAGGTCTTGAAAGTACTGAGCGAGGCCCTCTGGGCTGAGGTCAGTATTCAAGGCTGAGGTCACGGTATTTCACCATACGGACCGACCTTAAGCTGGTAAATAATATATTTATTTTTTTCTTTACCAAATTCTAACAGAAAACGAGAGCGCCTGAAAGGGAAAACCGAGCCGAGCCGCCATTTTGAATCCTCATTCACGGCTGTAATGCAAATGGCTTCCTCCTCGGTATACAAGTGCACTTCCATCTCATCTCATCTCATTATCTCTAGCCGCTTTATCCTTCTACAGGGTCGCAGGCAAGCTGGAGCCTATCCCAGCTGACTACGGGCGAAAGGCGGGGTACACCCTGGACAAGTCGCCAGATCATCACAGGGCTGACACATAGACACAGACAACCATTCACACTCACATTCACACCTACGGTCAATTTAGAGTCACCAGTTAACCTAACCTGCATGTCTTTGGACTGTGGGGGAAACCGGAGCACCCGGAGGAAACCCACGCGGACACGGGGAGAACATGCAAACTCCACACAGAAAGGCCCTCGCCGGCCACGGGGCTCGAACCCAGGACCTTCTTGCTGTGAGGCGACAGCGCTAACCACTACGCCACCATGCCGCCCTGTGCACTTCCATGGCAGGAAAAAAAAGCCCTACATTTTGCCGCCTATGTAGTCCCCGATTTATACAAAATTGAGTCATTCAGGATTCAGCCATGTTTTTGCTCGGTGTTAGCAAATTACAACGTTTTTAGCTTTCTCCTGAAATGTTTTACTTTATTTCTTCTTCCTCAGGGTAGTAAAACTCGCTTTCGCTGTGAACGCTGTCGTTATCGCTATCCATGCTGTAAAATTAATGCTATTCTCCTGAGAAATGCTGGCAAAAATTTATAAGATTTTTGATAATCTTATAAATAAATCTTGTAAAAAAAAAATAAATGTTGACAAAAATTGCTACCATGTTTGTTGTTGTGAACGAGCGAGTCGCCAGGGGTCCGTAACCGGGGTCCGTACTGTAGGATACGGACCCACTCGCCAACCAGTCAGAGCGCAGGATTTGGACCACGAAAAAAATAATTAACGGTTATTCCACAACATTGAGTCGTACATGAGCGGATAGTCGGCTATAAGCCATGTACGATGAGATTGAGTGGAATAACTGTTTTATTATATCCATGTTAACTGGATTTTGAGAAACAAACAGCATTTTTATTTTTTTATTTATTTATTTTTTGCAAATTCGATAAATAACTCTTTATACAAAACGTCCGACAAAATCATTTCTGCTCAGGCGGACTCCTTAAAAACCTATCGATGGCTACACGAATTGACTTTAGTGTTGTGTTTTTTGTACAAAGTGCCGTCTTGCTGTCGTCCCGAGATATAGAACAGCTTTAGACGTTTATTTAATTCTTCCTTGGGCATTTCAGTGATGTAATTCTCAAACTTCTTTGAGCTTTTAAACCGGTCTAAAAAAAAATCAAGTTTTAATGCTTAAAGATGAAAGGTAGACTGACTTTCAGATTTTTCAGGTTTAGGTCATAAAAAGAATTTTTACCTCCGCCAAGGAGGTTATGTTTTCGGTAGCGTTTGCTTGTTGGTTTGTCTGTTAGCAACGTTACGGAAAAAGTAATGAACGGATTGCTCTGAGATTTTTCCCAGAGGTGTGACTGGGCACAAGTAACAATCCATTAAATTTCGGCGGTGATCCGGATCACCTTCTGGATCCCGGATTTTTTTAAAGGATTCTTGGCGGAGGTCTGCGCTCTCCGAGTGCTTTTCTAGTTTCCTGTGTGAAATCCACACAGACACAGGGAGAACATGCAAACTCCACACACAAACGCTCCCATCGGCCGCTGGGCTCGAACCCAGAACCTTCTTGCTGTGAGGCGACAGTGCTAACCACTACACCACCGTGCCGCCCCCTTTTTAAGAATGTCGACCTAATTCACCAAGGTAAATCTAGATTCACCTGATTTCAAAACCACCTGCGACATACACTTTTTTGTTCACAGTTGAAAAATATTGAAGAGGAAGTTATTTTTTTTGGAAACTAAGTGCCTCCGACTGTATCCTTTGTCCGTTAAAAATGTCTCATCTCTCATCTCATTATCTCTAGCCGCTTTATCCTTCTACAGGGTCGCAGGCAAGCTGGAGCCTATCCCAGCTGACTACGGGCGAAAGGCGGGGTACACCCTGGACAAGTCGCCAGGTCATCACAGGGCTGACACATAGACACAGACAACCATTCACACCCACATTCACACCTACGGTCAATTTAGAGTCACCAGTTAACCTAACCTGCATGTCTTTGGACTGTGGGGGAAACCGGAGCACCCGGAGGAAACCCACGCGGACACAGGGAGAACATGCAAACTCCACACAGAAAGGCCCTCGCCGGCCACGGGGCTCGAACCCAGGACCTTCTTGCTGTGAGGTGACAGCGCTAACCACTACACCACCGTGCCGCCCCTGAGGTTGTAAATGATTAATAAAATATTTATATAAATATTTTGAAGTAGGAGACTCCGCACAGTAAATAAACAGGACTTGAAAGAAATGTAAGACACATATTTGCAGCAGAGCTTCACATGCGGTTGAAATTCGAGTCCATCAAAAAAAGTGCCCTCTCAGGAAAACCATGAGGATCGTCACCACTTCAGTTGTTATTCCGGTTACCACCATGAACAAACCCTGCTGCACAGTAGTTGGAAATCTGTACTCAATCACATCCATTAGCAGCTTTTCACTTGGTATACCTTACTCACGTGGACTATAAGAAAGTGGGTCCATTTTAGAAACGCGCTATGCCGTCTTCTCACCACAAGTAACATGAGCAGTATCTCTGAAATTCTGCACAGTTCATTTCCATCTTAAAGGGGAACTGAAGTCATTTTTAAACTTGCTTTATTTCTTAATTAACGTGTTATTCAATTACGTTTTTGCTTTTATTAACTTTATATCGTGACTCGTATTGGCATATTATATTACACTTATCGGCCTTTTCGGTTTTTAGCCGTGTTGAATGTAGTTCGTTTGGTCCACGGCAGGCGTCGCTTATCCGCGCGATCTTCACGAGACTTGTGCGAGACTTCAAACGTGAAGTGTCAGTGCCGCCATTTTGAAAACTGTTTCCACAGCGGCCAGATCGCCATATCATTCCAATTTAGATTCATTTCGAGATTTGCCAGCTTCATCAGTGATGGAGATTATTCCATACGACTCCGAACCAACGTGGAGTAGAGAAGAGTTGGAAAGACGGCAGGATAAGGACGAGTCCGTCGCGCTGGTATTTACGTCATTACTGTCGCACAATTAAAACGTGGCAGATCAGGCGGCTGGTGGGTTTTCAAAATAATAAATACATGCATGTATTTTTGTGATAAATCCATATTTTACAGAGCGCATTTCCCACATAATCCTCACTAAGGTTTCGGACAGCACTACAAAATGGCGTCCACACTGTATAGTGAGTAGGGAGCGATTTCGGACACAGGGAAAACTTCCGGCTTGATTACGTCAGCGTTTGAACGAGGGCTCGTGCGTCTTTTGACAACGTTGGCAGATGTTCATCGCTTTGATTTCCGCTGTACGTTTTACTTCCGTCCTACGATGTCTCGCACAGGTCTCGGCGAATCTCGTTTACGGCCATTGCTTTGACATATGGACTGATATTACAGAGCGTATTTCAAACACTCATAACTTGCTATAGCAGTGACAAAATAGCGATCAGAAATGCATTCCTATATTTAATAAAATGAGAAATCGAATTTTGATTTTAAAAATTTGCCTGCAGTTCTCCTTTAAAAGGTACATTTTGGCCGTCTGTCCTGAATAATTTCCCGTGTTGTTAAACATAAATGAACAGTTTCATGCTAAAGCATGTTAAATAAACATCTCCTGGGGGCATCATGGCTCAGGTGGCTAAGGCGCCATACCATAAATCCGGGGACCCAGGTTCGATTCCGACCCGAAGTCATTTCCCGATCCCTCCCCGTCTCTCTCTCCCACTCATTTCCTGTCCTGTCTCTACACTGTCCTATCC
Source organism: Neoarius graeffei (assembly GCF_027579695.1). Classification (NCBI taxonomy): domain Eukaryota; kingdom Metazoa; phylum Chordata; class Actinopteri; order Siluriformes; family Ariidae; genus Neoarius; species Neoarius graeffei. The sequence continues at coordinate 57,143,843 of NC_083582.1, read as the reverse complement.
AATAAAGGTGAAAAAAGCCCCCCCCCCAAAAAAAATCTTAAAAAAAAAAAAAATCTAAAAAAAAAATAAATAAATAAACATCTCCTTTCAGAAACCGTCATTAACAGGTAGGGTTTTGTCTATCCTATCTATTGATCGATTGTAGCCTACCAAATGTTTGATAGTTGTCCTTTTTCAGACTGTGGAAACCATTGGTACCTCGCCCCGGGACGGAGTCCACCAGGGGGCGAGGTATTGTTTTCGGGGGGGTTCTTTGTTTACGATATTACGGGAAAACGGCTGGACCAATTGTCATGGAATTTTCAGGATAGATGGGCATTGGTCTCAAATAGAACCTCCAACATTTTGAGGGTCATCCACTCAAGGTCACCAAAAAGGTCAAATTCTTTTCCGTTGTGGCTACTGCCTCATATTAGGGGTGTTCACACGGCACATATTTGCATCGATGCTGCACCGATGTATTTTGTTGCGATATATCTTATACCGGTGTAAATTTTGTGGAGCGTTCACACGTCACAAACCTGCTTACTAGAGAGAAGCGTGTTAGCACCGGTGCAGCCCCACTTGCGTTCACACGGCAGTTTTTGCGACCATGCTATACGATAGTAGTAATGCGGAAATGAAATATGCGCATGCGTGAAAATGTACTTCCTTTTCCCGGTTGTTATGGCATCACCAAGCGCCGAGAAAACAACGTGGATGAAGACACCAGTGTTGCCAGATACTGCTGACGTTTTCCAGCCCAAAATATGTTCAAATCTGCCAAAATGCACTTAAAACCGCCCAATCTGGCAACACTGGAAGACACGCAGTTGTTGTTGTTGTTATTCGCCATTTTGGAAGCGCAAAATACCAGGATGCAAATTATGCAATGCCCGTATGTAATCAACTCTCCTCACGCGTAGCGAGTCTACCCCTGTAGCGTTCAGACGGCCCATTTTATATCGGTGCTGCCCCGCAAACTAGCATTTACTCCGGAGTAAATTTCTTAAACCACCTCCCGAGCAGGGTTAGATTTGCACCGGTTTAAGCAGCTTTCAGGGGCTACACCGCTATAACTTTGTACCGTGTGAACGCTCTACCGGGGCAGCCCCGGTGCTACACCGGAGTAAAAGTTGCCGTGTGAACACCCCTATAGAGGCGCTAACCACTACGTCATCGTGCTTTTAAGAATGAAACAGTCGCGCACTGCACATGCACGTGTTCCGATTAAAATGGCCAGTGAGTGTAAACAATTCGGTTCACCATTCAAAATAAATGGACTAAAGAAATCGCTTTCAGACGTATTTCTGCTTATTACAGAGGGAAAGTGTGTTCCACTGAGCTCTAGCGCCGGGCCATTTCCAGGAAATAAGAGTTTCGGTCAGCCTCGGTTCGGAGGTTTTAGTTTTGAAAACTGTAAGAGTAGAATAATATAAAGTACAAATACGCGGTATATTTTACTTCTGTGATTTTTTTTAAATTGTTCATTTTTGGATTACACTTCATTTTTGTAGCTACTGCCTCACAGTAAAATACTGTATGGACATGGGATCAGAAAACAATAAGCAGTAGTCACGTACCCATAGGGTACCTATATATATATAATATAATTTTTTTTTACGATATCGTCCATATTCATCCTAAGTGCTACCGGGTGAGGTCTGTTTTAAGCTGGGCAGACACTGTGCGATTTTTTTTTTTCAATCGCGGTATTCAGCTGCTGCTCACACTATACGAGTGAATCGCAGGGTTAAACAGCACGCAGCTTACAATTCCTGTTCTCACAGTATACGATCCGATGCTCGGATGCGATCTGACTGCTCACACTGTACTTCCATACACGACTCGTCAGATTCTTGTATCTGGAACTGCAACATGAAAAAGAAGAAGAGGAGACTGGGAGTCTCTGTTTTCTCTTCCGTATCTGTGTTCGCGCATGTGTAGTGTGACAGGTTGAGGTAAATCGGCTCATGACGCTGCTTCAACAGTGCGATAGCCTCACGATGGGCGACCAGGATTTCAAACAGGTTTGATTTTCATCCGATCGATCGGGAGGAGGTCGTGAGGTGTTAATCGCTTGTCGTTACCCCATGTATACTACACCAGGGCTTTTCAAAGTGTGGGGCGCGCCTCCCCTGCGGGGCGCCAGAGTTCTTCGGGGGGGGCGCAACGTGAGGAAACATAAACCAGAATAAGTTACTATTGCGGATATTTAGCGAACTTCAGCTAGCCTTTGCCAGAGACAAAATGGATCGATTTTTAGTACCTAAAGCTACAGTGAGTGAGGAGACAGAGTCTGGGCCAAGCAAAAAAACCAGACCCTCCAGGATTTCGCGATGTTGCGATTTACAACTTCAACACAAAGTCAACCAATCCCTGCGAATTCAGGGCGGTGTTGCAATTATATCCAATCACCGCAACTTTCCCGCAAATTTGACCAATCGTTGGCATCGTCTTGAGGTGACGTCGACAAACTACCTTCCGCCTTACTTCCGTGTTTACGTTCAAGAGAAGCAGCATGTGCGCAGTGTTGCCAGTTTGGGCGGTTTGAATTTCATTTTGGCGGATTTTGAACATATTGGACTGGAAAACGTCAGCAGTATCTGGCAACATTGCATGATGTGCGAGTCAGTGTTTATATCGGCTTAAATTCTGTTACTGAAAGTGTGTTATGTTTACAGTGAAGGACTGTGTGCACTTTACATTATTTTTTACTTAATACAAGAAATTAATGGATGCCAACATTTTTGCCAAAATGGTATTTTATTTTCCATTGTTTAGGCAGCTTCAGCATCATACTGTGAGATTCTGTTCAAATTGTTTTTTTTTCTTCTATGAAGCCTGAGCCATTTATTTTATTAGTTTATAATTATTGTTTAATTTAGTCTTCAGGAGAGACTGCCTGCACACAGTACTAGTATTAATAGTTTTTTTTTTCTTACATGAAAGCTGAGGCATTTATATTATATTTTAAGGTAACTTCATGTTGTGCTGTGAGGTTCTATGCACTTTAACTTTTGAACCAACAGGTGCATTTGGATAAGTAAAGCCTATTTTTCTGCATTTTTGTCGTCCTGGTAATCTTTTATATTGGTAAAGTTGTTTATAGGACCATTTCTCAGTGTCTGTTTTTTTAATCAATAGTTTTTCAGTAATAACTTAATATTTAACATATCACTCAATTTTAATCACAAAAAGAGAAAATCGCAACAATTTCTCGCAACTTTCACTTCCTCCCGCAATGTAATCGCAACAAAAACCTAAAAAACACCGCAACTTTCATCCCAATTTTTTGGAAAACCCCCGCAACATCAGACATTTTAGCCCGCAACAATCACAAAAAAGCCCCGCGGAATCCTGGGGGGGACTGAAAAAAGAAGGAAGTATGACCACGATTATTTAAAGTTTGGATTTTCATGGACTGGATCTGAAGATGCTCCACTGCCACAGTGTGTTGTCTGCCAAGAGGTGCTAGCTAACGATGCTATGAGATGTTTAAAATGTGTAAAACAAGATGCTTTAAAAAGAAAAGCACAGATGTTTAAAATGTGTAAAAAAAAATGTTTTAAAAAGCACAGATGTTTAAAATGTGTAAAAGAAAAAAATGTGTACAACAACCATTTTTTTAAAAATACGAATGGAACATTAAAGTGCCATTCCACCATTGGATGTATTCTTTGGCATAAAATACAATATATTTTGACAACATATATAAATGGTATCACTAGATAGAGAAATCTTTTAGCTTCAAAATGATATATCAAACAATTTTTTGACAACGACAAGTATATTAATTTTGCGACCAAAGTCACCTACCCTTTTAATTTCCGCGCATGATGTCATCGGCAGGTTCCCCTTCTTGTGTACCACGTGACGTGTGACGTGGCACATATTATCAGCAATGGCGGATAGAACGCGATAAAAATAATACCAATAAATCTAGCTAATACCAATAAATCTAGCTAACTGAAAGATTAACTCAAAATTTTTCGCAATTTTTTTGGCCCCCATATACGAGGAGAAATGACTCTCTCACTTTGGGGGTTTCCTGGTCTAAAAATAGACCGACACGTGGTACACAAGAAGGGGAACCTGCCGATGACATCACGTTTCACTACCGCACGGAAATTAAAAGGGTAGGTGACTTTGGTCGCAAAATTAATATACTTGTCGTTGTCAAAAAATTATGTTTGATATATCATTTTGAAGCTAAAAGATTTCTCTGTCTAGTCATGTTGTCATAAAATATATTGTATTTTATGCCAAAGAATACATCCAATGGTGGAATGGCACTTTAAGTATAGCAACAACAAAAATTGTGAGGGGGGGGGCGCTGTTGTTTATTTGCTCTCTGAGGGCAGGCTGACTCTCCCACACTTTGAAAAGCCCTGGACTACACGATCCGAGACGCACGATTGAGCCAAAACTCAGCCCGATCTCCAAAATAGTCGCCCGAGTGAAAATCGTGTCAAAATCGGGCCAAAAATCGCACAGTGTATGCCCAGAATTACCTGACAACACTTTTGTTTTTCCCCCTCGAATGTAGCACTACTATTGCCACTCTCATTATTCATTATCTCTAGCCGCTTTATCCTGTTCTACAGGGTCGCAGGCGAGCTGGAGCCTATCCCAGCTGACTATGGGCGAAAGGCGGGGTACACCCTGGACAAGTCGCCAGGTCATCACAGGGCCGACACATAGACACAGACAACCATTCACACTCACATTCACACCTACGGTCAATTTAGAGCCACCAGTTAACCTAACCTGCATGTCTTTGGACTGTAGGGGAAACCGGAGCACCCGGAGGAAACCCACACGGACACGGGGAGAACATGCAAACTCCACACAGAAAGGCCCTCGCCGGCCACGGGGCTCGAACCCAGACCTTCTTGCTGTGAGGCGACAGCGCTAACCACTGCACCACCGTGCCGCCCCCTATTGCCATTCCCCCCAAAAAAAAAAATCATGACATCGCTCCTAAAGCTGAATATATTCTTTAACATACTGTGTATGATGTTTTCACATGATGTATCATGATCGATCAACATCATACTGTAGTCTTTTATTTATTTATTTATTTATTTTTTGTTTCAACCATCCCTTTATTCTGACAGCTGACGTCCTGGACAGCCCTCTCGAATGTGTCCAGTGTGTAAGTACACACTCCAGATAAAAAACAGATGAGAACAAAGTTGTGTTTTTCATTCGTGCCCAGGGTTTTGTTGTCGGTTCAGTAAGGTGCGCTCTCGCTGGATCAGACGGTACATTAAGTCAGGCTTCACAGTCACACCCAGTTAAACTCAGCAATGCTCAGCCTTTCATAGCACACAGGAGATTTACAGAGGATCGCTCCCAAACCAAAAACACACGCATGTGTTTGTGTGTGCGTGTGTGTGAGAATGTTTTTGCCTGCTCTGAGAAGCCTCCTTTTCTCCCATACTTCATCTTTTATAGTGCTACAGTTTAACATTATTGTGTTCACTTTATTCTGTCAGTGATCTTTTCCCCCTGCCTACACACACGCAAACCCTTACACACGCCAGTGGGCCGAGAGGTTAACGCTGGCTGGCTGTGTGCAGTATCTGCTAGGTTTTAGAGGAGAGATAGTGAGGTTCAGCATGTACCTGTCACTACTAAATGATTGCTCATTTCCTGCACGGAGGAGGAGGGACCGTGTGGAGTAATAGAGCCCAGCTGCCTCATCTGGACCTTACCTTTCCTCTCGCTCCCTCGCTCATTCCGTCTTTGTCTCTTTCTCTCATACTCTCCCTTCCTCATATCTGACACACACACACACACACACACACACACACACACACACTCCTCACGCTGCCTCAGACAGGTCTCACCTGCCCATCTTGGGTCCTTTTCAGGGTTTTTTCTTTTTTTTATTTTTAATATGCTTTCCATGACCTCTCTCAACTCCTCATTTTTGCCAGCTTGATCTTTGTGCACAGATGTTTTCTTTTCGCGATCTTTTCTTCAGTTTTAGTTCTGGGTCCGTAATGGCAGATTCATTAAAAAAATCTCCAAATCTCACTTCACAGATTATCTGGAATTAATATTAGAGAGAGTGTTCAGACATGAAAAGTGTACAGCTGTTTTCATCTGGGTTGCAGAATATCGGAGAGATTCGACCTTGTAGGGACTTTTGGCTGGTCTACAAAAACTGCAGCTTTTATTTAAAAAAAACCCTAAACCCGATAAGAGCAGTTTTGGTTAGCGAGGTCGAGATTGAGGTTAGACTTGGGTGGAGCAAAGTGTTAATTAGCTGCAGTATTAATAATCAGTGGAAGGTCCTCACAAGGATTGTGTGTGTGTGTGGGGATAGGAGTGGGATTAGTTTAGGGAGGGTTCAGTTCCAGATTCCATTCTGAATTCAAACCAGGTCACATGATCTACAATGGAACTTTCAACAATGACCAGCTGTGGTCAACATTCCTGTGTGTTCAGCAGCCCGTCGAACAGCGTTCACCTCACGCTGCCGAAGGTGCTGGGCAGCGAAATCAGTGGTGTGTGTCGCATATCAGATCATCAACTCTGATTTTCTGTGTTGTCATGAAGCCTTCATGAACAGAGCCGGTCAATCACAAGGAACGTTATAACACTGGTCATCCCCAGTAGTGGGGGGAAAAAAATCTGAAATCACATTTAATTATTACAGTATACATACAGGACACTTTTTCCATGGAATAAAAATGTGTTCTATTCCCCTCTAGCAGGTTTCACTTATTTGGTTTGATAGCACGCAATATTGTTAGCATATCACTTACGTGTATTACGTCACTCTGCCCAATGGAGAATGAGCGTTGAATATGGTTTACCATATTGCATGGTTGTCAAGACAACACGTCACACGTCGGAGACGTAAAACGTTTTCCGTCCTAGCAGGCGATTGACAATTTGTAAACGAACATGGCTGCCAGGTTTGCTTTATTAAATACGGAAGATTTTGAGAGAATTTTGAAAGAGAAAGATGCGTTGAACACCTGAAAGGAATGTATAATAATAATAATAATATTGGCTGGGTTTTTTCATGGTATATCAGATATATTCTCTTCAGCTACTTGACTTCGACTTGTTCAATATCATGCGAGTTGAATGGAATATATTTGATATACCACGAAAAAAGCCATTATTATTATTATTATACTACATTCCTTTCGGGTGTTCAACGCATCTTTCTTTCAAAATTCTCTCAAAATTGATATACCATTCAACGCCAGTAAATATTATTTAAATATTTCATCATACTGATTGTTTAAAAACAACTGCTATACTATCTGACCAAATGTTTGTGGACACCTGACCTTCATACTGCTAGGTTTGCTTCATTAAATACGGAAGATTTTGAGAGAATTTTGAAAGAGAAAGATGCGTTGACCGCCTGAAAGGAATGTATAATAATAATAATAATAATAATAATAATAATATTGGCTGGGGTTTTTTCATGGTATATCAGATATACTCTGTTCAGCTACTTGTCTTCGACTTGTTCAATATCATGCGAGTTGAATGGAATATATTTGATATACCACGAAAAAAAGCCATTATTATTATTATTATTATTATTATTATTATTATTACATTCCTTTCGGGTGTTCAACGCATCTTTCTTTCAAAATTCTCTCAAAATTGATATACCATTCAACGCCAGTCAATATTATTTAAATATTTCATCATACTGATTGTTTAAAAACAACTGCTATACTATCTGGACAAATGTTTGTGGACACCAGACCTTCATACTGCTAGGTTTGCTTCATTAAATACGGAAGATTTTGAGAGAATTTTGAAAGAGAAAGATGCGTTGACCGCCTGAAAGGAATGTATTATAATAATAATAATAATAATAATAATATTGGCTGGGGTTTTTTCATGGTATATCAGATATATTCTATTCAGCTACTTGTCTTCGACTTGTTCAATATCATGCGAGTTGAATGGAATATATTTGATATACCACGAAAAAAAGCCATTATTATTATTATTATTATTATTATTATTATTATTACATTCCTTTCGGGTGTTCAACGCATCTTTCTTTCAAAATTCTCTCAAAATTGATATACCATTCAACGCCAGTCAATATTATTTAAATGTTTCATCATACTGATTGTTTAAAAACAACTGCTATACTATCTGGACAAATGTTTGTGGACACCTGACCTTCATACTGCTAGGTTTGCTTCATTAAATACGGAAGATTTTGAGAGAATTTTGAAAGAGAAAGATGTGTTGACCACCTGAAAGGAATGTATAATAATAATATTGGCTGGGTTTTTTCATGGTATATCAGATATATTCCATTCAGCTACTTGTCTTCGACTCATTCAATATCATGCTAGCTGAATGGAATATATTTGATATACCATGAAAAAAAGCCATTATTATTATTATTATTATTATTATTATTATTATATTACATTCCTTTCGGGTGTTCAACGCATCTTTCTTTCAAAATTCTCTCAAAATTGATATACCACTCAACGCCGGTCAATATTATTTAAATATTTCATCATACTGATTGTTTAAAAACAACTGCTATACTATCTGACCAAATGTTTGTGGACACCTGACCTTCATACTCCTAGGTTTGCTTCATTAAATACGGAAGATTTTGAAAGAGAAAGATGCGTTGACCACCTGAAAGGAATGTATTATAATAATAATAATAATAATAATATTGGCTGGGTTTTTTCATGGTATATCAGATATATTCTATTCAGCTACTTGTCTTCGACTTGTTCAATATCATGCGAGTTGAATGGAATATATTTGATATACCACGAAAAAAAGGCATTATTATTATACTACATTCCTTTTGGGTGTTCAACGCATCTTTCTTTCAAAATTCTCTCAAAATTGATATACCATTCAACGCCAGTCAATATTATTTCAATGTTTCATCATACTGATTGTTTAAAAGCAACTGCTATACTATCTGGCCAAATGTTTGTGGACACCAGACCTTCATACTCATATGCAGGTCTTCCCCAACCTGTCACACACCGTTGTCTTTCAGTCCAGAACGTCCTGGTCTCTGACGGTACCCTTGTACACAAAGCGACGACCATGAGTGGAGGAACTCGAGTGGTCTGTACAAAGCCCTGACTTCAACCCCACTAAACACCTTTTTGGAAAGAACTGGAACGCCGACTACACCCCGGGCCTCCTCAGCAAACATCAGTGCCTGATCTGATTCACGCTGTTGTGACTGAACGAGCACAAATCCCCACAGCCAGGCTCCAGAATCTAGTGGAAAGCCTTCTCAGAAGAGTGGAGATGATTCCAACAGCAGTGGGAGACTCGATTTAGAACGAGATGTTCAGCAAGCACATATGGGAGTGGTGCTTGTGTGTCCACATACTTTTGGCTATACAGTGTATTGTATGCATGTAATAAATAAAATCTCAACAAACATAACAATCCACTTTAATAGAAATGTAAGCAATCACTTTTTACTATGGGACACATCAGTGTGTCGAGTTTAATGAGCTAAATATCGGCCATGGCGTTGGACGGACCACAGCGTCAGTGCCGCTCTTCATTCAGCTGATGACCGTCTGCTCTTACGTTAGTGCTGAAATAATCACCGATTTAATTACGTAGGTTTTGTTTGGTTAGCTAAGTATCCTATTTTTATTCTTAGTATTCAGACGTTACGGATTTGGCCGCTGCTCTCACTACAGTGTAAGCGACTGTGTGTGCGTATTTGTGCTTCGTAGAGATACAGGTATGTTATCGCTGGAAAAATTTTCAATTTCAGTCAGACCTGATTGTGGGTGTTTTTTCTTTTCTGTCCAGGCCTCCTTACAGATATTGAGTGCTTAGGCTGTGTACACACCTGCCACATGCACTCAGAAATGCTGAAGTATTAATCCCCAGAATACCTCACCGAGTTCTGGGCAAGGGGGAAAAGTGCCTGTCTAATGTTTCAGTAAAACGCACGCTACATTCAGCGAACCTTTCTAAGAAGCCTTCGTCCTTTCAGTAGGCTTTAAATGCTCCCCAGCATTTCTGGATTGCTAACTTTTTTTTTTATTTTTTATTTTTTTCCCTTCACCATTGATGCAACTCAACATTTTAAGCGTTTTCATGGCAGATTTTATTCAGATCTGTTTACTGAGTAAATGGATAAAAAAAGAAATCTGAAAGGAACATTTTAAAAGGAATTTGACAACCTCAGTGTAAATTCGGCTCTTTATAAAGAATCATCAGACTCGAGTCTAAATATTAACCCAATGCTCTTTTCTTCCATCTGCTGAAAAGAGGGGGTGGGCGGCGCGGTGGTGTAGTGGTCAACACTGTCGCCTCACAGCAAGAAGGTTCTGGGTTCGAGCCCAGTGCCTGGTGAGGGCGTTTCTGTGCGGAGTTTGCATGTTCTCCCCGTGTCCGCGTGGGTTCCCTCCGGGTGCTCCGGTTTCCCCCACAGTCCAAAGACATGCAGGTTAGGTTAACTGGTGACTCTAAATTGACCGTAGGTGTGAATGTGAGTGTGAATGGTTGTCTGTGTCTATGTGTCAGCCCTGTGATGACCTGGTGACTTGTCCAGGGTGTACCCCGCCTTTCGCCCGTAGTCAGCTGGGATAGGCTCCAGCTTGCCCCCGACCCTGTAGAACAGGATAAAGCGGTTATGGATGATGGATGGATCTCATAGAGGAACTGTCAGGGCCTTCTAGGCATTCAGAGAAGGCCCAAACATATCAGCATTTCAAATCTCATCTCATCTCATTATCTCTAGCTGCTTTATCCTGTTCTACAGGGTCGCAGGCAAGCTGGAGCCTATCCCAGCTGACTACGGGCGAAAGGCGGGGTACACCCTGGACAAGTCGCCAGGTCATCACAGGGCTGACACATAGACACAGACAACCATTCACACTCACATTCACACCTACGCTCAATTTAGAGTCACCAGTTAACCTAACCTGCATGTCTTTGGACTGTGGGGGAAACCGGAGCACCCGGAGGAAACCCACGCGGACACGGGGAGAACATGCAAACTCCGCACAGAAAGGCCCTCGCCGGCCATGGGTCTCGAACCCGGACCTTCTTGCTGTGAGGTGACAGCGCTGACCATTACACCACTGTGCCGCCCCAATTTTGATTTGTAGTAAATAAAAATTTATCATCTGAGGCCTTCTCGAAGGCCAATGTGAGCTTACTGGCACTGTCAGCGCAGCAGTGACCTCACCTTCCAGCCGGTGTAGCGTTCATCAGTAGTGTTAGCGAATGCTAATAAAGCAGTCAAGCCAGTGCTATTGAGAGCAAGTAGCACAAATTAACGACCGAGAAACTAAGATTTCAGTCTCCAGATTCTTCTTTCTCTCACACACACACACACACACACACACACACACACACACGCTTGCTACAGTATTTTTCACTCAGACTTAAGTATTCATTTCCCGATGTAATTTACTTAGTTACTTTTCAAATCAACATCGACAGCTGCACGCAACGGAGCGAACTGGCAGCCTGCCACTAATCCCTTGTAAAACCCTTTGCCCTGTTGCTTTTTTGGTGTGTCTGAAGTCCCAGTTCTAATAGTAACAGTTCGCCCCCCACACACGCAGTCCTGTGCAAAAGTCTTAGGCACGTGTAAAGAAATGCTGTAGACCAAAAATGGCTTATGAAATAAAATGTTTAAACGTTAAAAAAAAATACTATAAGCAGTAAGCCATAATCAATGAAACAAAGTCAATATTTGGTGTGAGACGACCCTTTGCTTTAAAAAAAAAAAAAAAAATAGTAGTCTCCGGTACAGTGAGTGCAGTTTGATAATGAAATGAGCTGTAGGTTTTACTGAGCATCTTCCAGAACCAGCCGCAGTTCTTCTGGACACTTTGGCTACGTTCAGACTGCACCCTGAAACGACCCATATCCGATTTTTTTTTTTTTTTTTTGCCCATATGCGACCTGTATCCGATTTGTTATTGACAATCTGAACGACACAGATCCGATTTTTTCACATGTGACCCAGGCCGCTTGGATATGTGGTCCTAATTCCGATGCATATCCGTTATTTTCACATGCGACTGCAGTCTGACCGGACAGGTCGCATTCATGCGACGTACACGTCATCAACAAGAGACAAACGTCACTATTCTGCGTTGGCTAATCCCGCCTCTTTGGTGGAAAACAACATTTGTACAGTTTTCAGAATTTAAATAGACTTTTATAGAATTGACCAAGCTAATGGTGGATTTGGTAGGGACCTGGATGTTAAACCATCCTGTATTACAAGATAAGATTGTTCTGGAAATTTCCAGTAATTTGACACCTTCGGTCTCATTAGTCTGCTGCCCACATTAATCAGATTATTGTGCGAGTTCCGCCGCCGCCACAAAAACCACATCGCCAGGTCTCGCCTCATCTCCATGCTTTACTTGCAAACTTGAAGAGTGCGCTTTTTTTTTGTTGTTTACGTATTACGTAGATGTGCTTACTACGTGTCAATTTGCGCATGCGGGACACTTTTGGGTCGTTTTCCGTTCATATTGGAGATCGCATACAAGTCTCATATAATTGGTAATGTGAACGGCCTAACAAAAAAATCGGATTTCACAACAAATCGGATACGGGTCGTTTCAGGTTGCAGTCTGAACGTAGTGATGATGTTTTCTTTTTTAATCTGAAGAGTGGTCGCTTATGGAACATGCCACTCGGATACAAATTTTTTTATTTTTTCCTGTAATGTTTAATTTTGTGCTGGAAAACGAACGCTTGGACTCTAAAATGTTTTTGTGCTGACTCGATAATGTAGAAGTCACAAAATAGAAATCTATAACAAAGTTTGTATGAAAAAAAAAAAAAACGGGGTGCCTAAGACTTGCACAGTGCTGTGTGTGTGTGTGTGATGTATATAATCCCTGATGTACTCCTGCTGTTCCTTTGCTATAATGCATTTGCTGTACGTATTCGAAGTGATGTGAGGCTTTTTATTACAGTACATTATGTCACTCCGAGGATCTGCTGGAATCCGTTCTGTAAGCACACACCCCATCTTGAAAACAGGACACACTGTTCTCTCATCTGCCTCGGTGACTGATAGATGAACAAACATTTTATACGCTGTGCATCGAGCATGTCTGCTGTTTTTATCGCTCGGCCTGACTGCCAAAGTTACCTCTTACTTTTCTGTCCCTTTCATCCGTCTTTCCCGTGGATACTTACTGACTGCACTCGGTCTTCCTTTATTCGTTTTTATGAGGATATTTTTGATGGAGGTCGTTCATCTTCCATGCCTGATTTGTGTTCTTGTGTTTACTAAGTTTCCAAGTTGTGGAACAGCCATGTTGTTGGTTTGGATTTCAGAACACTTTTTTTTTTTTTTTTTTAAATTTATTACTTTTTTAAACTCTTCCTCTCTCTCTCACTCTCGCTTGCTTGCTCTCTCTCACTCGCTCGCTCTAAATAATGCCAGTTCTGGCTGCGATTTGTGTCTGAAATCTCATCTTTTTCGTAGTTGCTTGCCAGATTGTTTTGTAAATTTGGTAAATATCGAGATGTTTGTTGCATTTTCATTCGTTGACCTTCAACAACCCAGGAATCTTCTCCAGCTTCACCGGTGCTCTTGGCAGGACCTTGATGCTTGTCTACAAATGTGTGTTTGTCTGTCTGATCTTCCACGTATACTAGTTTGTCAGATTCGGAGGTTTTTTTGTTTTGTTTTTTCTTCCCAGCGTGCTGTCAGCAACACTTCATCTCTCCTCTGCCTGCTGATGATACTCTGACAAGTCATCAGTGTGGAAATAAGTCAGATTCTCAACGCATTACTTTTCCTGCTTTCTTTCCCTCCTCTCTCTCTCACACCCTCTCAAGGCAGGAAAGGGTTACTTTCCATGTTTCCTGTCCAATTCCCACAGCTTCAGATCCTTTCGGATCGCTTTCTTCATACTAAACATTCCCAGGCTCCCATAACCTCCTGGCTTCCTCGCACCGGCCAAGAGCGGTCCCAGGTGAGCGTGTGGGCGAAATTCCTGTTTTTAAGGATAAAAATCTCTCACCCCTTCTCCTAATCCTAACCATGGCAGCAGTAAACAGGGTTTCATTTTGAAGCACACCCCTTGATCAGGCGTGTGATAGGTTGTGTGGTGGTTTTTTTATTTTTTTTTTGTTCCCCCTCTTTCATGAAAACAATGCCAAAGGTTTGAGCAAGAAGAGGGCCAAAATGAGGTGCTAGTTGAATCTCGCTTCCATGGGTACTAAAACACAAGCTGAAGCATCTCCTCCAGGGACTCGAGCACTAATCGTATGCCAGAAACTCCGTGTTCAGGCACTGAGACCTTGGAGCAGTCGCAGGAAGGGGTTCGAGCTCTGTACTTGACCAGAGGGTTCATAAAAATGGCACCTCCATTTTGCAAAAAGGATATAAACTGATGCACTTGAGAGCTGTTTATAGGAATCAGTCAGTGCAGGAGATCTGTTCTAATTGAAAAAGGTCATTCGTTTAAGAACGTTTTTCAACTTAAGTGACCTCACATGGTCACGTGCTGCTTAATACGTCTTAATCCAGTGCCTCGGTAATCACGGTTTTCTAGTCGTGAACGATTTGCATGTTTTTGAAGGAAAGGAAGTGATTTATTTCCAGCGAAATGTTTTCAGGGAAAATCCTGTGACCTCATAGATGTGATTCATCAGCATAACCACTTACATCAAACTTAGTTTAGGATGATGTTTCATAACGATGACATGACGTTCAGTTCTCCCGTCTTCTCCCTTTCATATTCTCAAGCTTTCTGTTTCTCACCGAGTCGTGGTTTTTTTTTTTTGGGGGGGGGAGGGGTTCCCCCGTGACCGGGGTCTCAAACTGAAATGCTCGTCTCTTTGTAAGTGGAAACCCAGGACGGAGCGAAACAAACCGACCTGGATGTTGTTTGGAAGAGACCCAGAAATGGACCTCTAAATTTAGTGTGGTGATGCACTGACTAATTGCCCTGCGAACACTAATCATTTCCAGCCCTTCCAGCTTCTCAAACAGCTGACCGAGCCAAGATGGCGCTGCCCTCGTGCTGCGCTGGAGCCAAACACCACTGACCTGCGAACAAACAGCACGCACCGGACACAGCCACTCGGAGCAGAACGACTTCTCAGAGGTTCGGCGGGAATTTTCAGGTCTCCATGTACCTGTCGTACTTCGATACGTCGCTAAACATTCGTGTTCTGGTCTTTTTTCCCTCCATTTAAATATAGAATTTATTATTATTATTTTTGGAAGCATTGTTAAATACCGTCCACGTTTATGCAAGCTTATTGTGTTTCACGAACTCCACGATTGTTGCCACAGGAGAGCAGCTCCAGCTTAGTAGGTCGCACTTTCAGAAATGCAATTTAGATGAGCAAGATGATCAAAAGCGACTGAAATCCAATATTGGGCTTCCTTCCTGCACTGTGCTTTCTTTAGACTGAGCCTACATCTCACTCTGCATGCTACCTGCGCGTAAACACAGCGACACGAACCCGTGACCAAGCTTGCGGTCTCACACAGGAAGCGTCCGCCACCCAACGGATATCCTTCCAACTCCCACGGCTAAATAAAGTCTTTCGGGAGAGAGATGTAGAGCTTTGTATTCAGTTATGTAAATGCAGGTGGTTTAAAAGAAGTCTGCACTAGAACTGGAAACACCTTCTTGTCAGACTTTTTTTTTTTTTGTAGTTTAAAATTTTTGTTCTAATTTTGTTTTTTCTGTACATGTTGAGCTGTTGAATTAGGAGTTTCCTGTACGGTTCCTGTCTCCACTCACCGCACAGACAGATGGGCCAACACAGGAATTAGCCAACCAGTGGGCTGGCTTTTGATAGGAAAGGTAGAAAAATCAAAACGTGTTTGAATACGAGTTCCTTCCTGACTGATCAGTAATATCATACAGGGACATGATGCAGTTTTCTTATTCCTGAATGCCTTCACTGCTCACAGCTCCTAAACAGATGATTAAAAACAACCATTGTGAATTGTGTACTAGGATTTAATACCAAAGCAGGACGATCCCCAGAAAAACCTATCACAGCGGTGCTACTGATGCACAGCCCAGCCCATTAGATAGATAGATAGATAGATAGATAGATAGATAGTCTTAAGATGGTAAGTCAAGATAGATGGATGAATGGATGGCTAGATAGATAGATAGATAGATAGATAGATAGATAGATAGATAGATAGATAGATAGATAGATAGATAGATAGTCTTAAGATGGTAAGTCAAGATAGATGGATGAATGGATGGCTAGATAGATAGATAGATAGATAGATAGATAGATAGATAGATAGATAGATAGATAGATAGATAGATAGATAGTCAGTCTTAAGATGGTAAGTCTAGATAGATAGAATCTTAAGATTGTACGTATAGATAGATAGTCTTAAGATGGTAAGTATAGATAGAATCTTAAGATTGTAAGTCTAGATAGATAGTCTGAAGATGGTAAGTCAAGATAGATGGATGAATGGATGGCTAGATAGATAGATAGATAGATAGATAGATAGATAGATAGATAGTCAGTCTTAAGATGGTAAGTCTAGATAGATAGAATCTTAAGATTGTACGTATAGATAGATAGTCTTAAGATGGTAAGTATAGATAGAATCTTAAGATTGTAAGTCTAGATAGATAGTCTGAAGATGGTAAGTCAAGATAGATGGATGAATGGATGGCTAGATAGATAGATAGATAGATAGATAGATAGATAGATAGATAGATAGATAGATAGATAGATAGATAGTCAGTCTTAAGATGGTAAGTCTAGATAGATAGAATCTTAAGATTGTACGTATAGATAGATAGTCTTAAGATGGTAAGTATAGATAGAATCTTAAGATTGTAAGTCTAGATAGATAGTCTGAAGATGGTAAGTCAAGATAGATGGATGAATGGATGGCTAGATAGATAGATAGATAGATAGTCAGTCTTAAGATGGTAAGTCTAGATAGATAGAATCTTAAGATTGTACGTATATATAGATAGTCTTAAGATGGTAAGTATAGATAGATTCTTAAGCTGGTAAGGATAGATAGTCTTAAGATGGTAAGGATAGATAGAATCTTAAGATGGTATAGATAGATAGTCTTAAGATGGTAAGTATAGATAGATAGAATCTTAAGATGGTAAGTATAGATAGATTCTTAAGATGGTAAGGATAGATAGATTCTTAAGATGGTAAGGATAGATAGATAGATAGATAGATAGATAGATAGATAGATAGATAGATAGATAGATAGATAGATAGTCTTAAGATGGTAAGTATAGATAGATAGATAGAGTCTTAAGATGGCCGAGAGATGAAGTTAATCTGCATCCATCATTCAATATTAGTCAATCATATCATTATAATAACTATAATAAGTTACTGGCAGATTTTGAGTTTCAAGATCATCAACTGCCAGTACGGCCTTCTGCTTCACCTGGGGCACATCCATCCATCCATCATCCCTCCATCCATTATCCATCCATCCATCATCCCTCCATCCATTATCCATCCATCCATTATCTGTAACCACTTATCCTGTACAGGGTCGCAGGCAAGCTGGAGCCTATCCCAGCTGACTACGGGCGAAAGGCGGGGTACACCCTGGACAAGTCGCCAGGTCATCACAGGGCTGACACATAGACACAGACAACCGTTCACACTCACATTCACACCTACGGTCAATTTAGAGTCACCAGTTAACCTAACCTGCATGTCTTTGGACTGTGGGGGAAACCGGAGCACCCGGAGGAAACCCACGCGGACACGGGGAGAACATGCAAACTCCGCACAGAAAGGCCCTCGCCGGCCCCGGGGCTCGAACCCAGGACCTTCTTGCTGTGAGGCAACAGTGCTAATCATACCACCAACGCACCACCCACCTGGGACACAACTATTTCTTTTGCACATCAGAACCACACTCCACAGCACCAGTCACTGAGCAGTGTGCAATGGGAGACTGTACCCATGTTATGTGCTAATGCTGTAGACGTAGTGTGCTATTTTTATCATTCACGTGCGTCTGAACTGACAGCAGCAGTAAACACGGGCCATTTTGCCAGTTAATCATGAATGGATCTAGGCTGAAACAGGTCCATACATACGTGACGTCTTAGCTACTGAATACGGCCCTGATACTAAGAGTGTCTAGTGTACTTACTTGAAATACTCAGTGATTCTACGCAGCTTCGTAGCACGCCTCATTTTCCAGTTCCAGGATGCCAGGAACAGAATCGAGGTCAAATCACGCAACAGCGCCATCTAGCGACCAGCACCTAACACAAACGTGGTTTGTGTATGGTTGCAAATGGCAGTCAGTGCACGCAGTGAAACCCTTTCTGTTCACTTCAGGGTTGAGTACCAAGATAGACCTATATATTCTATTTCTAGAGTTATTACTTATTTTCACAGGAAATATTTAGGTGCGGAAAGTACTCCGCATCGTTCAATTTATGATATTGACTTTTTTTTTTTGGTGTGCAAGTGACAGTGCAGTGCTGATGTCGCACAGCATGGCGGCGCACAACATATTCGTGTTTTGGCTCAAAGAAGTTTGAAAATTACATCACTGAAATGTCCAAGGAAGAGTTAAATGAATGTCTAAAGCTGTTCTATGCCTCGGCACGATAGCAAGACGGCACTTTCTACAAACCCCCCCCCGAAAAAACACTGAAGTCAATTCGTGCAGCTATCAATAGGTTTTTAAGAAGTCCGCCTCAGCAGAAATGATTTTGTCGGATGATTTGTGTAATTTTTTTTTTTTATTAATCGAATTTGTAAATAATAAAAATGCTCTGTTTCTCAAAATCCAGTGAATGTGGATACGCTACGCACCTCGTCAGCTATCAGCTCCTGTACGACTTGATTTTGTGGAATAATTAATTAATTGTTTGTATCGAACAGCATACAGGTTCTGCTGCTAAATGTTTACAAGCACCATGTGAACATCTAATATTGGACATGATGGATTTCCAAGCCACTTTTGGACCTCCAGCACCCCTAAAAACGATTAATAGCTGTCAAACTACTTTTTATCTAAATGTATGTCTTTGTGAATTAACCTCTTTGTTAACTTCAGAGTAAGTTATCCAGGAGTTAGCGCTTTAAAATCATGGTTTTGAACGGAAAGGGATGGAGAATTTTAGAAGGCAAAATGAACTCTTGTGCCAAATTTACAGAAGCATAAGCTTGTTAAATTGAGAGACAATTATATTACCAAAGCTAATGGTTGGTAAAGCAATTCGCTATCCTTTGGGCACTGATCTACACACTCCCTGGTGTTTATGTGCATTTGCATAGTTCGCCTCAGTAAGAAGATTACTGTAATTCACATCACTGCTTTAAATATGGAAATGCTGCAGAAAGGAAGTTATGAATCAGCAAAGCCCTGCACATTCTGTAATGGTAGGCTTTTGTGTGTGGGTTTTTTTTTTTCTGGCCCTTGTTACTTTTTTTTTTTAAATATATATACACCCGCTCCAAAGGAGGGGGAGTATACTGGTTTACCTCTGTCCGTCCAAAACACCCTTTTTCTCAGCAACCACAAATCATAGCCACTTGGTACCGAGCTTCAGCTGGGTGTTCTATACCATGTGTACCGTTTTCAGATCTGTCGCACATCAACTTCCTGTTTACCACCTGAATGTATTTACGAAACACACAGCGTGGATTTACAAAATTTTCGTAACGCTTTTCTCAGCAACTACAAATCACGACTGCTTGATATCTGGTACCGAGCTTCAGCTGGGTGTTCTATACCGTGTATACCGTTTTCAGATCTGTCGCACATCAACTTCCTGTTTACCGACAATGTATTTATGAAACACACAGTGTGGATTTACAAAATTTTCGTTACACTTTTCTCAGCAACTACAAATCACGACTGCTTGATATTTGGTACCGAGTTTCAGCTTGGGGTTCCATACCGTGTATACCATTTTCAGGTCTGTCGCACATCGACTTCCTGTTTACCGACAATGTATTTACGAAACACACAGTGTGGATTTACAAAATTTTCGTTACACTTTTTTCAGCAACTACAAATCACGACTGCTTGATATTTGGTACCGAGCTTCAGCTGGGTGTTCTATACCGTGTATACTGTTTTCAGATCTGTGGCACATCAACTTCCTGTTTACCGACAGTGTATTTACGAAACACACAGTGTGGATTTACAAAATTTTCGTTACACTTTTCTCAGCAACTACAAATCACGACTGCTTGATATTTGGTACCGAGCTTCAGCTTGGGGTTCTATACCATGTGTACCGTTTTCAGATCTGTCGCACATCAACTTCCTGTTTACTGACAATGTCTTTACGAAATACACAGCGTGGATTTACAAAATTTTCGTTACACTTTTTTCAGCAACTCCAAATCACGACTGCTTGATATTTGGTACCGAGCTTCAGCTTGGGGTTCCATACCGTGTGTACCGTTTTCAGGTCTGTCCCACATCGACTTCCTGTTTACCGACAATGTATTTACGAAACACACAGTGTGGATTTACAAAATTTTCGTTACACTTTTTTCAGCAACTACAAATCACGACTGCTTGATATTTGGTACCGAGCTTCAGCTGGGTGTTCTATACCGTGTATACTGTTTTCAGATCTGTGGCACATCAACTTCCTGTTTACTGACAATGTCTTTACGAAATACACAGCGTGGATTTACAAAATTTTCGTTACACTTTTTTCAGCAACTCCAAATCACGACTGCTTGATATTTGGTACCGAGCTTCAGCTTGGGGTTCCATACCGTGTGTACCGTTTTCAGGTCTGTCCCACATCGACTTCCTGTTTACCGACAATGTATTTACGAAACACACAGCGTGGATTTACAAAATTTTCGTAACGCTTTTCTCAGCAACTACAAATCACGACTGCTTGATATTTGGTACCGAGCTTCAGCTTGGGGTTCTATACCGTGTATACCGTTTTCAGATCTGTCGCACATCAACTTCCTGTTTACCAACTGAATGTATTTATGAAACGCACAGCGTGGATTTACAAAATTTTTGTAACACTTTTCTCAGCAACTACAAATCACGACTGCTTGATATTTGGTACAGAACTTCAGCCTGGGGTTCTTTACCTTGTATACCATTTTCAGGTCTGTCCCACATCGACTTCCTGTTTAACGACTGAATGTTTTTCCGAAACATATAGGGTGGATTTTGATGCCATTTCAAGAAGCAAAATTCTATTTCAAGATGACAGTTTACCAGGATACGATTTGAAATCCCTGGGGAGAGACACTGCTCTTTACTTACCTGTTTCAGGGTTAATTATTTGTTGAAGTCAACATTCGTAAGTGTCGTATTCAGCGCTTGAAACTAACGGTGTCCCGACGTCCCGGGGACCATAAAAAATGTCATCGGGACACAAAATTATCATATCTGGGACAATGGAAAAAAATAGATCTAGAAAAAAAGTTCTACATTAATATTATTTACAAAGCCGTAACACATACGTAGACATTCACCTAATTTGTCAATTTTAATTTTAAAACGTTAACAGCGAAAAATACATTAGTAGCTACACTTTCGATGCACCTGCATCAGTAGGCTACAGAGCAGCACATTCTGTTCTAGAATCTTCGGCCGGAGTCCGCATTATATGGGCTTGGAATGGAATTGCTACCGCACACGCTGCGCCGACTCTTGCCAGAACAAAAATGCTTAAGTGGTTGAAGCGGACCGACCACGGGGAAGAAACTGAAAGCCCAGACATAACGTCTCTGGGACCTTCAGGATCCAAAGTGTCATCGCCTGTCAATGTGGTAAGTTATTTGTGATTATTAGGTTATGACTTATGATGCTATGGTTAGGTAGGAACTACTGTGGATAGGGCTGGTCTGCAGGCAACGCTAGCAACTGAATGAACTTAATGAACACTGTTAGACACGTTATAAAATACAACAGGAATGATGTGGATGATATTGACGGAAGATACCGTTCAACAGAATAAGTGAGTTTTCTTGGTGTCTTTCTAGTTCAGAAAGTTTAGTCAGTCAGCAGCACAACTAGGCTCGGACCTGGCACCATGGTGATGTTGCTAACATTTGCACCCACGTTTCGGCAGCGAAAGTTCATAAAAATGGATAACGGTAATGGATAACGGAAAGTTCATAAAAATGGATAACGGAAAGTTCATAAAAATGGATAACGGTAATGGTGAAAATTATAAGTTGGCCTTATAAATGCCAACAGTTATTCAAGGTATAAGTAGATGAAATGAACATAAAAGGGGTCTTATTTTCAACTAAAGTGTACTGCAGATGAAGGGAGTTGAAACATTTTCTGAATGAGCTAGTTGGCCCCTTTAAATAAACGGGTATCTATTCATACAGTGAGATCGCCAAAGTTTAATAAACTGAAAATGCAATAACTGTAATTTTGAAGTAGATGATGTATAGGACATGTGTCACTTGTGTTTTGTGACTTATTGTAAAAATGATATAAAGGGTTCAAAATCGCATAGTTACAAATATAATAGTAACTTCATATGATAATATTAACCACTGGTTATTTCAGAGAGGAAAAAAAATGGGGACACTATTGCTTCCATTCGGGACAATACAACAGAGAATTCGGGACCACTGGGGGACACAAAGAAAAAAAGTTAATTTCGAGCCCTGGTCGTATTCCTTCGATTGCTTGCATTCTGATATAAGCGAGAGCGGGGGGATACATAAGTGAGCAGTAGCTCACAGTTGATCTTGTTTGAGCTGAAAATCAACCATTATGATGAGAACACCTAACTGAAATCAACCATCATCTACAAAGTCCCTCAGCTCCACATTATGTTTGTGTGCGGCTAAGGAGAGGTTCCTTTGGGCGGCAAGGTGGTGTCATGGTTAGCACTGTCGCCTCACAGCAAGAAGGTCCTGGGTTCGAGCCCTGTGGCCAACGGGGGCCTTTCTGTGTGGAATTTGCATGTTCTCCCCGTGTCTGCGTGGGTTTCCTCCGAGTGCTCCAGTTTCCCCTACAATCCAAAGGCATGCGGTTAGGCTAACGTGGGGGCGGCCTTAGGCCGAGGCGCCCTTGAGTGAAGCACCTAACCTCCACCTGCTCCGGGTATATGTGTGTATGTTCACTGCTTCAGCTGGGTTAAATGCAGAGAGGAATTTCACAAGTGTACGTGTGATCAATAAAGTTGTTGTTGTATTTTGTGCATCTATTTATTGCTGTCAGTAAAAAGCAAGTTACACGAAGTCCCCAAGGGGACATAGGAATGGAGTCCGTCCATCCTTCCGTTAGTCCGTCCGTTTCAATCTGGACAAGTTTTCTCAGAAACCATATAAGCTACATCAATGAAACTTTGCGTGCCCACACTACTGAAAAAAGTTGGGTCGCGTTTCATGAAGGTGTCATAGCACTTACGACATCACAAGTCAGTATGAAAGCAATGGGCTGATAAGGGCGTAAGTGTTAAGAGGTCTTCATAAGGTGCTCGTGGCGGGGGATAGTGATGACCATGCCTTCTTGTTTATATATGAATTTCCACAGTCTTGCTTGAATGTAAATGAGGCCTCAGTAGAAACCATGGCTCATGGTGTACGCTGGTGTGAACAGGGGAAGAGTGGGTATATTTTATATATTTTAATCACCATTATTGGATAATTTATTAGGCTGTTTAGTTATTCATGTCCACTCGAGATGATCAATCACAGGTGTGTAGCAATAAGCCTGAGGGTAGCAGTTCAGTGGCAGCCATCGGAAAGTGCCATTAACTACTGCTGAGTAAGAAGATGAGGTGCTTGGCGTTTCACTCCGTGAATCAGTTATTTTGTGGTGTAACAGAACCTGAGGGGGAGGTGAAGGTTGTAGGTGAAAGACTTTAATCATTCCTCTCTCTCTCACTTACACACACGCATTATTAGTGTGTAATATTATGCCCGTGGTGGCATTTTTATTAAATATATCCTAATTCAAACTGCCATGATTAGGCCGTTACTAAGGACCACCACACGCTCATGTCAAAAGAATGTAGAATTTGTCCTGCGAGCTTCATACCTGACGGCTTGCTTGTGCCCGTATGAAAGTAAAAACTTCATGGTCATGTGACCACTTCATTGTGCCCTGTGAATCTCCTGTTTATATCTGTTTACAACACATTATCTGTTCATTCGGAATCATGTATTTGTATTTGTTTACATTCCTACACTCTCCTCTTCATTCATCACTCACTCACTTCTTCCAGCTTGTCCCATTTATGTATTCGGGGTCAGTGCCATGTGGACCCTATTGATCCACATTATGTTAATTGGAACGTAGTTTTACGCCGGATGCCTTTCCTGCCCCAACCCTCCCGTTTCTGGGCTTGGAGAAACAATCATTCACACACACAGAGCCTAATCTAGGGCGCAATAATGCGCGTTTTTTTATGTCTGTCGCACATCCACTTTTTGGGCACGAGAGTGATATCGCGTATCTATTCATTTTGTCGCGCATTTATAAGTAGAGAGTGTGTAGTCGCGTTTTACTGAATCTCGTGCGTATCAATTTGTCAGCACCAGCTAGCAAGCACTGCGGTAAATACAGCGTTGTTTACACACCAGTCGGAAAATATCGGAAAGGACCGAAGTATTCCGAATGGTTTATTTAGCGGGTAAAACAGTTTTGTGAACTATTATATCATTGGTCACTGAACCGGAAGACAGTGTATCTCAACCAATCATGTGAAGTGTTTTAAAAATACCCAAAAGCACATGGCATATCGTTCTGTCTCATCCAAACATAACAATAAGTTTGTGTACAAATATGATCTTAGAGTAATTATATGACAGTGTGAAGACATACGAAGTCATTTGATTCTGATTGATAATGGTTTTTGTAGTTTGAATTTGATATTTTCCTAATACCAATATACAATTAGTTTGATAATGTTTGGTATTATGTAAGTTTTATTAACAAATATTATGAAATATATTTAATCTGTTCTTGTGTAATTGTAGGTACTGTAAGATTGTAAGTGATGGAGATTATATACTTTTTAGGAAGTCTGAATGTTGAGATTATCTCCAGTCATTTATGTCAAAATCTAGTTTAAACATAGGTAGATTGTTTAATATTTTTCACTTTCATGAAAGGTGGTCTGAACAAAACAAATATGATAGCATTTTTAAATATTTGATAGTGATTTTATTTTATTCAGAAAGTCAGATTTTTCATTTTATTATTAATTAATAGTGGCAAGACTACATGGATTTTAGACTTAACTATATCAAATGATGCAATATTAACCTAGTCATATTCGATATGCAATATTAACCTAGTCATATTCGATATGCAATATTAACCTAGTCATATTTGAAATGCAGTATTAACCTAGTCATATTTGAAATGCAGTATTAACCTAGTCATATTTGATATGCAATATTAACCTAGTCATATTTGATATGCAATATTAACCTAGTCATATTTGAAATGCAATATTAACCTAGTCATATTTGATATGCAATATTAACCTAGTCATATTTGATATGCAATATTAACCTAGTCATATTTGAAATGCAGTATTAGCCTAGTCATATTTGATATGCAATATTAACCTAGTCATATTTGAAATGCAGTATTAACCTAGTCATATTTGATATGCAATATTAACCTAGTCATATTTGATATGCAATATTAACCTAGTCATATTTGATATGCAATATTAACCTAGTCATATTTGAAATGCAGTATTAACCTAGTCATATTTGATATGCAATATTAACCTAGTCATATTTGAAATGCAGTATTAACCTAGTCATATTTGATATGCAGTATTAACCTAGTCATATTTGAAATGCAGTATTAGCCTAGTCATATTTGATATGCAGTATTAACCTAGTCATATTTGATATGCAATATTAACCTAGTCATATTTGAAATGCAATATTAACCTAGTCATATTTGATATGCAATATTAACCTAGTCATACTTGATATGCAGTATTAACTTAGTCATATTTGAAATGCAATATTAACCTAGTCATATTTGATATGCAATATTAACCTAGTCATATTTGATATGCAATATTAACCTAGTCATATTTGATATGCAGTATTAACCTAGTCATATTTGAAATGCAGTATTAACCTAGTCATATTTGAAATGCAGTATTAACCTAGTCATATTTGATATGCAGTGTTAACCTAGTCATATTTGATATGCAATATTAACCTAGTCATATTTGAAATGCAATATTAACCTAGTCATATTTGAAATGCAATATTAACCTAGTCATATTTGATATGCAATATTAACCTAGTCATATTTGAAATGCAATATTAACCTAGTCATATTTGATATGCAATATTAACCTAGTCATATTTGATATGCAATATTAACCTAGTCATATTTGAAATGCAGTATTAGCCTAGTCATATTTGATATGCAATATTAACCTAGTCATATTTGAAATGCAGTATTAGCCTAGTCATATTTGATATGCAGTATTAACCTAGTCATATTTGATATGCAGTATTAACCTAGTCATATTTGATATGCAATATTAACCTAGTCATATTTGATATGCAATATTAACCTAGTCATATTTGATATGCAATATTAACCTAGTCATATTTGAAATGCAGTATTAACCTAGTCATATTTGATATGCAATATTAACCTAGTCATATTTGAAATGCAGTATTAACCTAGTCATATTTGATATGCAGTATTAACCTAGTCATATTTGAAATGCAGTATTAGCCTAGTCATATTTGATATGCAGTATTAACCTAGTCATATTTGATATGCAATATTAACCTAGTCATATTTGAAATGCAATATTAACCTAGTCATATTTGATATGCAATATTAACCTAGTCATACTTGATATGCAGTATTAACTTAGTCATATTTGAAATGCAATATTAACCTAGTCATATTTGAAATGCAATATTAACCTAGTCATATTTGATATGCAATATTAACCTAGTCATATTTGAAATGCAATATTAACCTAGTCATATTTGATATGCAATATTAACCTAGTCATATTTGATATGCAATATTAACCTAGTCATATTTGATATGCAGTATTAACCTAGTCATATTTGAAATGCAGTATTAACCTAGTCATATTTGAAATGCAGTATTAACCTAGTCATATTTGATATGCAGTGTTAACCTAGTCATATTTGATATGCAATATTAACCTAGTCATATTTGAAATGCAATATTAACCTAGTCATATTTGAAATGCAATATTAACCTAGTCATATTTGATATGCAATATTAACCTAGTCATATTTGATATGCAGTGTTAACCTAGTCATATTTGATATGCAATGTTAACCTAGTCATATTTGATATGCAGTATTAACCTAGTCATATTTGATATGCAGTGTTAACCTAGTCATATTTGATATGCAGTATTAACCTAGTCATATTTGATATGCAGTATTAACCTAGTCATATTTGAAATGCAATATTAACCTAGTCATATTTGATATGCAGTATTAACCTAGTCATATTTGATATGCAGTATTAACCTAGTCATATTTGATATGCAGTGTTAACCTAGTCATATTTGATATGCAGTATTAACCTAGTCATATTTGATATGCAGTATTAACCTAGTCATATTTGAAATGCAATATTAACCTAGTCATATTTGATATGCAGTATTAACCTAGTCATATTTGATATGCAGTATTAACCTAGTCATATTTGATATGCAGTATTAACCTAGTCATATTTGATATGCAGTATTAACCTAGTCATATTTGAAATGCAGTATTAACCTAGTCATATTTGATATGCAATATTAACCTAGTCATATTTGAAATGCAATATTAACCTAGTCATATTTGAAATGCAGTATTAACCTAGTCATATTTGATATGCAGTATTAACCTAGTCATATTTGATATGCAGTATTAACCTAGTCATATTTGATATGCAGTATTAACCTAGTCATATTTGATATGCAGTGTTAACCTAGTCACATTTGATATGCAGTGTTAACCTAGTCATATTTGATATGCAGTATTAACCTAGTCATATTTGAAATGCAATATTAACCTAGTCATATTTGATATGCAGTATTAACCTAGTCATATTTGATATGCAGTATTAACCTAGTCATATTTGATATGCAGTATTAACCTAGTCATATTTGATATGCAGTATTAACCTAGTCATATTTGATATGCAGTATTAACCTAGTCATATTTGATATGCAGTATTAACCTAGTCATATTTGAAATGCAGTATTAACCTAGTCATATTTGATATGCAATATTAACCTAGTCATATTTGAAATGCAATATTAACCTAGTCATATTTGAAATGCAATATTAACCTAGTCATATTTGAAATGCAATATTAACCTAGTCATATTTGATATGCAGTATTAACCTAGTCATATTTGATATGCAGTGTTAACCTAGTCATATTTGAAATGCAATATTAACCTAGTCATATTTGATATGCAGTATTAACCTAGTCATATTTGATATGCAATATTAACCTAGTCATATTTGAAATGCAATATTAACCTAGTCATATTTGATATGCAGTATTAACCTAGTCATATTTGATATGCAGTGTTAACCTAGTCATATTTGAAATGCAATATTAACCTAGTCATATTTGATATGCAGTGTTAACCTAGTCATATTTGATATGCAGTGTTAACCTAGTCATATTTGATATGCAGTGTTAACCTAGTCATATTTGATATGCAGTATTAACCTAGTCATATTTGAAATGCAATATTAACCTAGTCATATTTGATATGCAGTATTAACCTAGTCATATTTGATATGCAGTATTAACCTAGTCATATTTGATATGCAGTATTAACCTAGTCATATTTGATATGCAGTATTAACCTAGTCATATTTGATATGCAGTATTAACCTAGTCATATTTGAAATGCAGTATTAACCTAGTCATATTTGATATGCAGTATTAACCTAGTCATATTTGAAATGCAATATTAACCTAGTCATATTTGATATGCAGTATTAACCTAGTCATATTTGATATGCAGTATTAACCTAGTCATATTTGATATGCAGTATTAACCTAGTCATATTTGATATGCAGTATTAACCTAGTCATATTTGATATGCAGTATTAACCTAGTCATATTTGAAATGCAGTATTAACCTAGTCATATTTGAAATGCAATATTAACCTAGTCATATTTGAAATGCAATATTAACCTAGTCATATTTGATATGCAGTATTAACCTAGTCATATTTGATATGCAGTATTAACCTAGTCATATTTGATATGCAATATTAACCTAGTCATATTTGAAATGCAATATTAACCTAGTCATATTTGATATGCAGTATTAACCTAGTCATATTTGATATGCAGTGTTAACCTAGTCATATTTGAAATGCAATATTAACCTAGTCATATTTGATATGCAGTGTTAACCTAGTCATATTTGATATGCAGTGTTAACCTAGTCATATTTGAAATGCAATATTAACCTAGTCATATTTGATATGCAGTATTAACCTAGTCATATTTGAAATGCAATATTAACCTAGTCATATTTGATATGCAGTATTAGCCTAGTCATATTTGATATGCAGTATTAACCTAGTCATATTTGATATGCAGTGTTAACCTAGTCATATTTGATATGCAATATTAACCTAGTCATATTTGATATGCAATATTAACCTAGTCATATTTGATATGCAACATTATACTACTGGTGGTCAAATTGGTAAAAATAGGCTAGTCACATGATTTATAGTAAAACAGTAACCTAGTCATATAACAGAAAACTAGTCATATTTGTAAGGTTTTGCAGTATATAATTCTTCATATAGTTTTTGATCTAAAATCTTTACATTTTTAAAGTTCTGATCATAATGTTTGTGCAATACTATAAACTGTGGATAAGTGTTTGCTGATATGGTTTTCATATCACTGTATTAAAGGATATGCATAGTGCCATAATTATGATATTATATAGATTAACATCTGATATGAATGTTTGTTACATGTATTTAGTTTTATTAATAAAACTGTTCTGTTTATAGGTGTACTCTTGAAAATATCTACCAATGTATTACTTATTTTTCTGTCCCCACTAACTGGAACAAATGAGGGATATTTTTACCCATGTTAATATTTTCTGTCCCCCGTTTCTTCAACTAGTGAGGGATCTGTCCCCTATTTTCAAATTCCTAGATTAGGCTCTGACACACATTCACACTTATGGACAATTTAGAGCAGCCGGTTAACCTAACCGCATGTCTTTGGACTGTGGAGGAAACCCACTCAGACATGGGGAGAACATGCAAACTCTAGAGGTGTGACGATTACTCGATCCCCGATCTATTGATCCATTTCAATCTCATCTCATTATCTGTAGCCGCTTTATCCTGTTCTGCAGGGTCGCAGGCAAGCTGGAGCCTATCCCAGCTGACTACAGGCGAAAGGCGGGGTACACCCTGGACAAGTCGCCAGGTCATCACAGGGCTGACACATAGACACAGACAACCATTCACACTCACATTCACACCTACGGTCAATTTAGAGTCACCAGTTAACCTAACCTGCATGTCTTTGGACTGTGGGGGAAACCGGAGCACCCGGAGGAAACCCACGTGGACACGGGGAGAACATGCAAACTCCACACAGAAAGGCCCTCGCCGGCCACGGGGCTCGAACCCAGACCTTCTTGCTGTGAGGCGACAATGCTAACCACTACACCACCGTGCCGCCCTCCATTTCAATCCTCGATTCAAAAATGTAATGACTCGCGATTCACTGCCAATACCTAATTTTATCCCGATAACCCGAGATGAATAACACATTTCGATGACGACTTCTTTTGGCTGCTCCCGCCACAGCGGATCTTTCGTCTCCATTGCTCCCTGTCTTCCACATCCTTCTCTACCACACCTGCCACTTTCATGTCGTCTCTCACCACATCCATGTATCTCCTCTTTGGCCTTCCTCGTTTTCGTTTGCCTGGCAGCTCCATCTTCAACATTCCCCTTCCAACATGCTCTGCATCTCTTCTCAGGATGTGCCCATACCATCTCAGTCTCATCTCTCTTAGCTTCATTCCCAACCTCTCCACATGTGCTGTCCCTCTGATGTGCTCATTCCTTATCCTGTCCAACCTCCCATCCCAAACCTTAACATCCTCAACTCCTCCAACTTTGCCTCCTGCCTCTTCGTTAAGGGTACGGTCTCCAATCCATACATCACAGCTGGTCTCACTACTGTCTTACACATCTTACCTTTCACTTTTGCTGGGACTTTCCTATCACAAATGACTCCCGAAATCCTTCTCCAACTGCTCCACCCTGCCTGCACTCTCTTTCTCACCTCACTATCGCAGCCCCCATTTTCCTGCACAGTTGACCCCAGGTACTTGAATTCACCAACTTTCTTTACGTCTACTCCTTGCATCTTCACTACACTCTCATCCCCATTCTCATTGATGCACATGTATTCTGTTTTGCTCCTGCTCACCTTCATTCCTCTTCGTTCCAATGCATCCCTCCCTCTCTCCAAACCCAACTCAACCTCCTTTCTACTTTCACCACATATCACAATATCATCCGCAAACATCATGTTCCGTGGTGACTCTTGCCTCACTTTGTCCGTCAATGAATAACAAATTTCGACAAACGGCACAATTGTGATATATTAAAAATTCGATTCGGTATCCGGAGCTGTACGCGGCCGCAGCCGTGTTTGTGCTTGCTATAGCGATCTCGCAAGATCACGCATTGCTTTGTGAACAACATGGCGGACGACTTGGAGTTCCTGAAGCCACCGGCTTTTAAAAGCCCGGTTTGGCGGTATTTCTTACCGTCTCGTGACAGAAAACAAGTGTTGTGTAAGCTCTCCGAGTCGAAGTTTCCTCATCATGGCAATACCACTAAAATGCAGATTCTTATTCGGTGGCACCATCCAACAGTTGAGATCGATATGAAACTGAAGGTTTGCGAAGAATCTGCGTCTAAACGTCAACGAGTTGAATTTGGGATTCCTTCAAATGAGACAACTATGTCTGTACCGGACATGTTTAAGAAGCAGAAGCCATTTCCGCTTGGAAGTCCGAGAGTGACTGGAGTCTGAATAAAGACTACAAAGGCGATGCTACTTGTTTTGTTTTTTATTGCTCTACACTACCGTTCAAAAGTTTGGGGTCACCCAGACAATTTTGTGTTTTCCATGAAAAGTCACACTTTTATTTCCCACCATAAGTTGTCAAACGAATAGAAAATCTAGTCAAGACATTTTTCTGGCCATTTTGAGCATTTAATCGACCCCACAAATGTGATGCTCCAGAAACTCAATCTGCTCAAAGGAAGGTCAGTTTTATAGCTTCTCTAAAGAGCTCAACTGTTTTCAGCTGTGCTAACATGATTGTACAAGGGTTTTCTAATCATCCATTAGCCTTCTGAGGCAATGAGCAAACACATTGTACCATTAGAACACTGGAGTGAGAGTTGCTGGAAATGGGCCTCTATACACCTATGGAGATATTGCACCAAAAACCAGACATTTGCAGCTAGAATAGTCATTTACCACATTAGCAATGTATAGAGTGGATTTCTGATTAGTTTAAAGTGATCTTTATTGAAAAGAACAGTGCTTTTCTTTCAAAAATAAGGACATTTCAAAGTGACCCCAAACTTTTGAACGGTAGTGTACATTTCTAGGCTGACGGTTAAGAGAATATTGACAATGATTTGCATCCGTTATAAAATAGAGGACAAAAAATGTGAATCGAATTGTGACACCTCTAGCAAACGCCACACCAAAGGGCTCGAACCCATAACCTTCTTGCTCTGATGCGACAGTGCTCACCACTGCGCTGCCCCATTCATCATCATTGCTATGAAATGTAAATGCTTTAACGTTAAGCTCTGAAAGCTCTTGAGTGTTTTCCACTTTCTGTAAATAAGGATGTCCTTTATCTATTCTAAGATCTCAACATAAACTCGGGACGTGATCATGATAAAGAGACGCGATCAGTTTACACTGCGAAAAGACGAACAGATACTAACACACTGATGGTTGTACGTGGAATACTTTTTTTTTTAAAAATATGTTCTGATTATTTATCAGCGTTCTCTTCCTTGCTTTCTGATTACATCCAGCACATGCTCAGTTCTTTAATAAGACCGGAGACACAGCGTGCTGCTCTTATAGACGTCCTTTAAATCAGGGGTTCTCAACTTTTTCTGCTTCGAGGCCCACCTATTCATACTTGTAACAAGTCGGGGCCCATTAAAAAAGATCCCCAATTATTTTGGCTCATCTATTTTATAATCTACAGTAAAGTGTATTAATGGAATGCAACATCAGTCCCTGTTACAGATGGGAGCCCAGTAATTAATTAAATGCAATAAAAACAAACTGTTTTTAATTGTAGGTGTTGTATTTAAAACTGTATGGATGTACCAGAAGCCAAACCGTGCATGCAGGGCATTCTCAGCCAAAAGCGAATTAATGATCCAAAAGTGGAGTCTGGTTGATTAACACAAGAACTTATTGCCATGTTTGTGTCCAGAAAACAAGCAAGTCATTAAAACCCAAGACGTACACTCAAAAGAAGTGGATATAGGAACCACTCAATGGATTAAATCCTTACACGCTAACAAAGAATTTTTCTTTCATAGGAAAAATCCTTTACTAGCAAAATTTGACATTAATAGAATAAACTTTTGATCCTACTGTAGCCGTAACTAAATACAAAGACAATAGCTATGCATACACTATTAATTAACTTGGTGTGAAGATAATTAACACAGAATCAATAGATTTAATTTTTTTTAAAAGATTGTTTATTTTTAGTCTTTTGTACGGAAGCCGCGAGAGGCCCTTCATATAATCTTTTTTTTATTCACCTTGTTATCCCGAGATAACGACATACAGTAATTAATTCAGGATGTCGAGAAAACAACACAACTAATTCGAGATCTCGAGAAAACAAAACCGTTATTCCGAGATAACGACATGATTAATTCAGGATGTCGAGAAAACAACACAACTAATTCGAGATCTCGAGAAAACAAAACCATTATTCTGAGATAACGACTTGATTAATTCAGGATGTCAAGAAAACAACTAATTCGAGATCTCGAGAAAACGACATGATTAATTCAGGATGTCAAGAAAACAACACAACTAATTCGAGATCTAGAGAAAACAAAACCGTTATTCCGAGATAACGACATGATTAATTCAGGATGTCGAGAAAACAACACAACTAATTCGAGATCTCGAGAAAACGACATGATTAATTCAGGATGTCGAGAAAACAACACAACTAATTCGAGATCTTGAGAAAACAAAACCGTTATTCCGAGATAACGACATGATTAATTCAGGATGTCGAGAAAACAACACAACTAATTCGAGATCTTGAGAAAACAAAACCGTTATTCCGAGATAACGACATGATTAATTCAGGATGTCGAGAAAACAACACAACTAATTCGAGATCTCGAGAAAACAAAACCGTTATTCTGAGATAACGACATGATTAATTCAGGATGTCGAGAAAACAAAACAATTATTCCATGATCTCGAGAAAAAAAAAATTATTTCATGATCTCGAGAAAACAGCTGAGATTTCTAGCAGAGCTGAGACGAAGCCGGGCCAGTCTTCTGCGGAGGTGCCGCGGACTAATTTTGAAATGATCCCTTATTAAAAGACTTAATGCAATCTCTCCCTGTGTCAACCCCTGATCAAAATATTGCCTTATTAGGTGATCGATTATTCCAGACATTCTAATGACCAAAGTTGCGTCTATACAGAATGAGAAATAGCCCCAAAGTCAGCATATCACAAGTCTCTTGGCGCACCTGAATGAACCATTTCTCAGCTGTTTACTCGAGATCATGAAATAATTGTTTTGTTTTCTTGAGATCTCGAAATAACGGTTTTGTTTTCTCGAGATCTCGAATTAGTTGTGTTGTTTTCTCGAGATCCTGAATGAATTATGTCGTTATCTCGGGATAACAAGGTGAATAAAAAAAGGATTATATGAAGGGCCTCTCTCGGCTTCCGTACTTTTGTGTTTGTAATTATTTGTATATTATGTACATGCACGACCCCACCAGCTCTGCTGATCAACTTATTGTGTTTTAAATAAAGTTATTCATTCATTCATTATGAGTTGGAAAATTATCCATCCGTTGAGTTCTCCGACATCTCAATCTACCTGGTGCTGCAGACATCGTTCTACACGGGGGGACACAGATGAAAACCTGGAAGAGCATGGAGGCGTACACCTTTTTATATGTGGCTGGGTTAAAGACCTGAGGACCAGGATACTAAGATAGACGGATCTAAGTGCAGGAAGAGTGTTTATTAGCAGGCGTGATATTTAAAAAAGCAAAACAGAAAGTAAAGTATTTAAATAGTGTTATAAACATGACTAGAAACAAACGTGACGGTGATACTTCGCAAAGTCTCTGTAAAAACAGCTTGGTGTGTGCTGATTGCGCTCAAATCAGTATCAGGTGTTTTTCCCAGAATGACTTGGTCACAAGCGCGCACGCAACGGCCGCTCGAGCTGCACCAGACTCAAGCGCACAAAGGCGCGACAGTCAAGTGTTCACCTACCTTGTGACCACAACTTTTAGCTGAGATGTATATCGCCACCAAAATGTCTCATTTTCATCAATAACCCATCACAAAGCATCGCGAGCTGTAGTGTGACCGTAGCTCAATGAGGCGGATGTGACGTTGGACGCAACCCTGCAATTGCACCCTACTATGAACGGCCCAGTGGTTGAGAAACATTGCTTTAAATGTTTCAAAATCCAGCCTGGTTGCCATCACAGTGAAATCATAATGATTTTTATTTTTTTCCTCCAGCAGGCTGGTTCACTACTTTTTGTTGACCAGAAGGCATGTCTTTTTATTTTCTTTTGTGCTTTCGTCTTTTTCTCTGGGCTTGCCTCACATCCTGTGATTTGTTGAGGGGCTTAATCCAAATTCCAACATAAAACCTTGAGGGTCTCTGTGGGATCAATTTAAGGGAAGCCCCTTCTCGCTACTCTGCTCTCTCATAACTACAGTCCTCCCAGGTCTTCTCTTCCCTCCTGGCTGAATCGGGTTGCGCTCAATGCCAACCAATCATGCTTTGATTTGCCGCTGTCTCTTCTGGTTGCCTCATGGCTCTTGGCTTGGTTTGTTTTTTAGTTACAAGCCCGTTTTGCATTTGGTACCACTTAAAAAGAGGCATCAAGTCGGAAAATTAAAGATGCACTAATGAGGCAAAGGTTTAATGGTTCTGGCCGCTAGTGCAGTTCACCTTCTAGTTCTTTTCCAGATCTGATTTGACTCATTAGACTGGGGCTGCTCAGGTGAGCTACTAATTAGTGTACAGAGTTATGGAGAGATAAAGAAGTGCACTGCTGCTTCCTGTGAAGTAGATAAAGAGAACCCAGTTAAACAAATGAGAGAAAAATATTATACTTGGTCATGTATTTATTGAGGAAAATGATCCAATATTACATATCTGTGAGTGGCAAAAGTATGTGAACCTTTGCTTTCAGTATCTGGTGTGACCCCCTTGTGCAGCAAGAACTGCAACTAAACGTTACCGGTAACTGTTGATCAGTCCTGCATACCGGCTTGGAGGAGTTTCAGCCCGTTCCTCCGTACAGAACAGCTTCAACTCTGGGATGTTGGTGGGTTTCCTCACATGAACTGCTCGCTTCAGGTCCTTCCACAACATTTCGATTGGATTAAGGTCAGGACTTTGACTTGGCCATTCCAAAACATTTAACTTTATTCTTTTTTAACCATTCTTTGGTAGAACGACTTGTGTGCTTAGGGTCGTTGTCTTGCTGCGTGACCCACCTTCTCTTGAGAGTCAGTTCATGGACAGATGTCCTGACATTTTCCTTTAGAATTCGCTGGTATAATTCAGAATTCATTGTTCCATCAATGATGGCAAGCCGTCCTGGCCCAGATGCAGCAAAACAGGCCCAAACCATGATACTACCACCACCATGTTTCACAGGTGGGATAAGATTCTTATGCTGGAATGCAGTGTTTTCCTTTTTTCAAACATGAAGCTTCTCATTTAAACCAAAAAGTTCTATTTTGGTCTCATCCGTCCACAAAACATTTTTCCAGTAGCCTTCTGGCTTGTCCATGTGATCTTTAGCAAACTGAAGACAAGCAGCAATGTTCTATTTGGAGAGCAGTGGCTTTCTCCTTGCAACCCTGCCATGCACACCATTGTTGTTCAGTGTTCTCCTGATGGTGGACTCATGAACATTAGCCAATGTGAGAGAGGCCTTCAGTTGCTTAGAAGTTACCCTGGGGTCCTTTGTGACCTCGCTGACTATTACACGCCTTGCTCTTGGAGTGATCTTTGCTGGTCGACCACTCCTGGGGAGGGTAACAATGGTCTTGAATTTCCTCCATTTGTACACAATCTGTCTGACTGTGGATTGGTGGAGTCCAAACTCTTTAGAGATGGTTTTGTAACCTTTTCCAGCCTGATGAGCATCAGCAAGGCTTTTTCTGAGGTCCTCAGAAATCATCTTTGTTCGTACCATGATACACTTCCACAAACATGTGTTGTGAAGACCAGACTTTGATCGATCCCTGTTCTTTAAATAAAACAGGGTGCCCACTCACACCTGATTGTCATCCCGTTGATTGAAAACACCTGACTCTAATTTCACCTTCAAATTAACTGCTAATCCTAGAGGTTCACATACTTTTGCCACTCACAGATATGTAATATTGGATCATTTTCCTCAATAAATAAATGACCAAGTGTAATATTTTTGTCTCATTTGTTTAACTGGGTTCTCTTTATCTACTTTTAGGACTTGTGTGAAAATCTGATGGTGTTTTAGGTCATATTTATGCAGAAATATAGAAAATTCTAAAGGGTTCACAAACTTTCAAGCACCACTGTATTTACAGTTTAAAACCTTGTATAGGCCCATTGGAATACACATGTTCAGTTGCAGTCTCAGAATTAAAGGTCCCATGCTATTTGCAAAAACGTAATGTGGTTCCATCAATTATGCATGTTTTGGACCTTGACTGTGTGCTTTTCACTTGGAAACATGAATGTAGTGCTTTAATGTGCATTATTTTTAAAGCTTAACTCTGAAAGCAAATGAGAGGTACACCATGTTCATCTTTTTGGGTAAAAGATGCAGACTAACGGTCCAAAGCGTGGCCCTTTTGATGGCATCACCCCAGTGATGAGGAAAACTGTGGCAAAGGGGTGATGTGCTTATTTCTGAGAATCTGGGTGGAGTCCACCAGTCGAACAGTACCTGTTCAGAGATGAACGCCACATTGGTGTCGTTCTGCAGATGGATGTGGTTAAGGGCAGGTTGAGTCAACGCACTGCAGTCAGGAACAGGACAAACTGACAGTTACAGTTTACCTGGTTTAAAAAAAAAAGAGAGAGATATACTAGCAACTGTGTGTGTGTGTGTGTGTGTGTGTGTAATTTTTTTTTTTTCCTAAACACGTGAAGATAAACTTCATATCTTCACATGACCGTGTAATGTTTTTATATTCTATGGACACAACCACAAAAAAAAAATAAACTTTAATAATTTTTTTTATTTTATTTTAAACCAGTTTGCCATTTTGACAGTGCGCATCTAGTCAGCAGGAAAACACCAGGCACGACGTCATGGGAGTGACCTATCGGGAAATGTGTCACTCAGATCCATGATGCATTTCATATGAATAATGGGAGTTTTCCAACTTGTGATTTTCTTTTTATTATAACTACAAATTCACAAACTAAAAGTACCCAAATTTATCAAAACAATTCATCAATTTCCTCACGAGTGACATATAGAGATTCATTTCACGGTTTTGGTTCTGCGTGTCCCGGATGTAGCTCGTATGAAAAATACGAGTGGGGTATTTCCCAGTAAAACACACACAAATAATATGGACACGAGTGTTTTACTGTGTATCCATCCATTATCCGTAACCGCTTATCCTGTTCTACAGGGTCGCGGGCAACTTGGAGCCTATCCCAGCTGACTATGGGTGAGAGGCGGGGTACACCCTGGACAAGTCGCCAGGTCATCACAGGACTGACACAGAGACAAACAACCATTCACACTCACATTCACACCTACGGTCAATTTAGAGGCACCAGTTAACCTAACCTGCACGTCTTTGGACTGTGGTGGAAACCGGAGCACCCGGAGGAAACCCACGCAGACACGGGGAGAACAGAAACTCCGCACAGAAAGGCCCCAGTCGGCTACTGGGCTTGAACCCAGAACCTTCTTGCTGTGAGGCGACAGTGCTAACCACTACACCACCGTGCCACCCTTTATATATGAAATAGAAATAAAATTAATTAAGACGCTTCATGTCTTAAAGTAATGGTGGTTGTCGTTTCTCTTTACTTAGTTGAGCGGTTCTTGACATAATCTGGATCACTACAGTTGTGGAATAGGGCTATTAATTATCTACTGTTTGATCTCAAACGCATTAAGAAGGCAAGAAATTACACTAACTTTTGATGAGACACGTCTCTTAATTGGAAAGCGTTCCAGGTGACGACCTCATGAAGCTGGTTAAGATAATGCCAATAGTGTGCAAAGTGTCATCAAGGTAAACGCTGGCTACATTGAAGAATCTAAAATATGAAACACATTTTGTTTTTCCAACACTTTTTTGGTTTACCACATAATTCCATATATGTTCTATATGTTATTTCATAGTTCTGATGTCTTCAGTGTTTGTGTGTGAACAAGCATAAAGATCCGAGTGACTTTGACAAGGGCCAAGTTGTGTTGACTAGACAACTGAGTCAGCGCATCTCCAAAATGGCAGGTCTTGTGGGATGCTGCTGGTATGCGGTGGTTAGTACCAAGCAAAATCGATCCAAAGAAGGTCAATCGATGAACCAGCAACAGGGTCATTGGCACCCAAGGCTCACTGATGCGTATGGGGAGTGAAAGCTAGTCCATCTGGTCCAAACCTGCAGAAGAGCTACTGTAGCAAAAATTGCTGAAAAACTTAATGCTGGCTCTGATAGAAAGGTGGTAGAACATTGCAGCTTGCTGTGTAACCACAGACCAGTCAGAGTGCCCATGCCGACCCCTGTCCGCCACCAAAAATGCCTACGATGGGCACATGAGCATCAGAACTGGACCAGATTTCACGTTAACCACATGATTGTGGTAGCCATCAACAAGCTTCTGGCAGAATTCTGGTTGGATGTTTGAGGACTCTTCTTGGCAAGCTTGGTTGAGGTCAGGTTTCGCCTTGTTTTAAGCTTAATGTTGGAGCAAAGGCTTCTTTCTTGGACGGCAGCTTTATCCATTCCACAACCAGCTTAGATGCCTATTTGAGGTCATTGTCTTGTTGGACCACCCAATATTGTCCAAGTTTTTGATGGTTTGACGTTATGCTGAAGAGTTCTGAGGTCGTCATCCTCCTTTATTATTCCATCCGCTTTGTACAAAGCACCAGTTCCACCGGCAGCAAAACAGACCCCGAGCATGATGCTGCTACCACCACCATGCTTAACAATTGGTACAGTATACGTCTGGTCTCTGTGGCCAGAACCTCAATCTTTGTCTCATTGGACTATAAAACCTTCCTCCAGAAGCCTTTTTGTTTGTCCATGTGGTCAGCAGCAAACTTTAGTTGAGCTTGAAGGTGTTGATTTTTGGAGCAAAGGCTTCTTTCTTGGACAGCAGCTTCTCGGTCCATGGTGCTGTAAAACTCACTTGACTGTGGACAGCGTTTCCAGCAGCTTCCAGTTCATGGCAGGTCTGTGCCTTGGTTGCTCCTGACCATCTAAACCATTTTCCTGTCAGCTGAGAATGATGAGTTTGGGTCTTCTTCCAGCTAAGTGGCTTGGCAAAGTGGCTGCACCTCCCAGTAATTTGTACTTGCGTACACTTGTTTGAACTGATGATTTTGGAATCTGCAGTTGTTTGGAAATGGCTCCAAGAGATGTCTCCTGAGTGGTGTATATCTATGATCGTCTTTCTCAGATCTGCACCAGACTTTTCCATTGTACCGTGTTGGTCAGTCCAGTGAGTGCTGCCAAACAACACCGTTTTATGTTGGCACGGAGAAGCTACCAGCTGTAGTCAATCATGACCTCGAACAGGAAGTTAAGAGGCCCTGGACTTGGGAAGTTAAGACATTCTGGATGTTTCAGCGTCACTGAATTAATAATCCGTGTGTGTGTGTATATATTTTTGACCTGGTATTGATTTCAGAAAACCCAAAATAAATTAAAACTTGTGCACCAAATTCTTACTTCTGTTAAATGCATGCTGTACAGTCATGTTTATACATTTCTGACATTTCACTGCTGCTGGAAATTAGTTTTTGTAATAATAGAAAATTTCTAAAACCGAAGAGTGCAAATCTGTTTTACATCTTATTTTTGTTAGTCGATAGTATTTTGGCATGGTTTTGAGCTTTGTGCTTTTTAGATGTTGAGACATAATCCAGAGTTGTGAGCACATGATATTCAGCCCCAAAGTAGTAATTTAGCTTTTTTTGTGTGTGTGTGTGTGTGTGTGTGGTGAGAGAGAGACAGACAGAGAGAGCACGAAAAAGAGAGAGACCAACAGAGCGTAAAACAGACAGAGAGACCGACAGAGCGTGAAACAGACAGACAGAACGAGCGTGAGACACACAGAGATGGAGCATGAGACAGGCAGAGAGAGAGAGAGACCAATAGAGAGACAGACAGAGCGTGAGAGAGACCAACAGAGAGCATGAGACAGACAGACAGAGCGTGAGATGGAGAAAGAGAGAGACCGACAGACACAGAGAGCGTGAGACAGACCGAGACAGAGAGATCTTTTAGATATCTTGTGCCGAAGGGAGCCTTCAGGCTGTTTCATTCCTCTTCTTCCGTCATTAATACACTTTTTCTATTTTCTTCTCTCCGTAAGGTACAGACATAAAAGCTATATGCTGTTAGCACTCCGAGAGCAAATGGGCAGCAAAGCCCTTTTATTTGGACATGAATCAGCAGCCACCTCACACAGCCGCACTCGCACACCCGCTGTTCAGCGAGAGAGAACCCTGCTGAGAAGATCAGTGTCGGATCCCGCCCGGTTAACTGATCTTTTCTTCCTGACTACAGCCTTCCACTCATCACCGATACGGTGATGCTTTCTGGAATGAGGCATTTGTTTTAATATTTCTGGAAGGAGTCTCCAGAATTAGGAACAGAATTTTCTCTCATCATTTGTAATTCTTCCTCACTTACGGTGACGAAGCGATTGGCCGACATTTTGCCGAGTCGCTCGAGGTGATTATCGAGAAATAGTCCAGATCTCTCGACCAATCACTGCGCACGATTTTCTATAAATCACCTCCATA
The DNA here is from genome assembly GCF_027579695.1 of Neoarius graeffei. Lineage (NCBI taxonomy): Eukaryota > Metazoa > Chordata > Actinopteri > Siluriformes > Ariidae > Neoarius > Neoarius graeffei. Next base: position 57,101,576 of record NC_083582.1, on the reverse strand, counting down.
TTTATAGTGAAGGAAAATGATCAACTTTGACTTTCCTCATCAGTCTGTTAGCTTTCTGTCACAGAACCAGCGTTTATTAATGCCGTATTCGAATAAAGGTTGTAACTCCTGGTTTCCTACCTCCAACTTTTGGAAAAAAACAAAGAAAACGCCCCTGAAATTGTGAACTCGGGCTGTTCTGTTCTCCCCTTTAACCTCAGCAAGTGATGTCAAATCAACAAGGTTACACGGCAAACCAAGTAGCACTTCCTACCTTTTAAATCAGATACCGCATATACAAGTATTTGCTTTAGATAAATTAAAAAAAAAATGCAAACATTACAGTAGTTTGTTCAAGGTGCTGACTGCAAAGTCATCTGAAATTTTCAGTTTTGTTTTTTATTGCGTATGGCGTTTTCCTGTGTCTCGCAAGAACAATATCATGCGGACGAGATGTGATCATTTTGATACACTGAGGGTTGCTTTTCTCCGTTCTGGGACTGTTTTCCTCCCTCTTAAGGTAAACACTACGGCCCTACGGAAATATCCGAACGCGAGGAGATTTATCAGCATAACTCTGGAACTGCGTCACACCAAGATGGCGACGTGTAGAAAACATCGTGACTCTGCATCGACCTCGGAGAGTTTTGAGTCGCAGGTACGTAATTTGTGGTTGACGTTTGCGAATACAGTGGATATAAAAAGTGTACACACCCTGTTAAAATGATATATATTTTTTTACATCAGAAAAACCTATGTATATATGAGACCATGATAAATAATTTCAAAACTTTTCCCACCTTTAATGTGACCTATAACCTGTACAATTCAATTGAAAAACAAACAAATCGGTTTGGGGGAAAAACATAAAAAAAAAAAAAAAAAAGTACAATAAGCTGGTTGCATAAGTGTGCACACCCTTAAGCCCCGTCTACACGATCATACATTTGTCCATGGACATCGTCATACAAATGTATGACGATGTTCATGGACAAATGTATAATCGTGTGGACGGTTTTCCCAACAAACTTGAGCAACGTCATACTTGTATGACATTGTATGATGTTGTTCAAATTTTTAGAATCGTGTTTCTACTTTCCAACAAATGTTCACAACATCTTACAACATTTTGGGTCATCCACCAATCAGATTGTTAATTCGGGTCATGTGATCTACACTGCCTGTCACGTAACAATCTGATTGGTGGATGACCCAAAATGTTGTGAACATTTGTATGACGTTGTTCAAGTTTGTTGGGAAAACCGTCTACACGATTATACGTTTGTATGACGATGTCCATGGACAAATGTATGATCGTGTAGACGGGGCTTTAAAGTAATACTTTTGTTGAAGCACCTTTTGATTTAATTACAGCATTCAGTGCCATCAGTTAAAATGACTCTGAGTAACCCCAAATAAAGTTCAGACATTTACTCAGTTGCATCCTCCAGCAAAAGCCAGGGTTCGCATAGAACTTACAAAGCGTCAAAGGGATCTCATTGTTGAAAGGTATCAGTCAGGAGAAGGGGACAAAAAAATTTCCACGGCATTAGATATACCATGGAGCACAGTGAAGACAGTCATCAAGAAGTGGAGAAAATATGGGACAACAGTGACATTACCGAGAACTGGACGTCCCTCCAAAACTGATAAAAAGACCAGACGAAAACTGGTCAGGGAGGCTGCCGAGAGGCCTACAGCAACACTGAAAGAGCTGCAGGAATTTCTGGCAAGTACTGGTTGTGTACTACATGTGACACCAATCTCATGTATTCTCCATATGTCCGGACTGTGAGGTAGGGTCAAAGAAAAACATCCAGGCCCGGTTAAATTTTGGAAAAAAAAAACTGTCCCAAAAGCATGTGGGAAAATGTGTTATGGTCTGATGAAACCAAGGTTGAACTATTTGGCACAAAAACAAAACACTGCACATCACCAAAAGAACCCCATACCTACGGTGAAGCATGGTGGTGGCAGCATCAGGTTTTGGGGTTGTTTTTCTTCAGCTAGAACAGGGGCTTTAGTCAAGGTGGAGGGAATTCTGAACAGTTCTAAATACCAGTCAATTTTGGCCCAAAACCTTCAGGTGTCTGCGAGAAAGATGACGAGGAATTTCATCTTTCAGCACGACAATGACCCCCAAAAAAGTTTTGGAATGGCCCAGCCAGAGCCCAGACCTAAACCCAATTGAAAATCCGTGGGGTGACCTGAAGAGGGCTGTGCACAAGAGATGCCCTCGCAATCTGACAGATTTGGAGTGCTTTTGCAAGGAAGAGTGGGCAAATATTGCCAAGTCTAGATGTGGCCGGCTGATGGACTCCGACCCAAAAAGACTGAATGCTGTAATTAAATCAAAAGGTGCTTCAACAAAGTATTAGTTTAAGGGTGTGCACACTTACGCAACCAGCTTATTGTACATTTTATTTTTTATGTTTTTCCCCCAAACAGATTTGTTTGTTTTTCAATTGAATTGTACAGGTCATAGGTCACATTAAAGGCGGGAAAAGTTTTGAAATTATTTATCGTGGTTTCATAGGTTTTTCTGATGTAAAAAATAATAAAATAATAATTTAACAGGGTGTGAACACTTTTTATATCCATTGTAGATCGGTGAAACAAAAGACGAGCATATCTTTTCTCAGTTACTGCGTGTGTGTTATTGTTTGTTTCTCTGTAAGATCAAATTTTGGTGTATAACTCCATACTCACTACCGTGGAGCCGAGCCCATGCATTCTAACGCTAAGGTAGCTAAACGCTAGCTAGGATGATTTATGCCGCTTTTCCACTACAAACGCGGCTGAGTCGGGCTGAGCCGTGCCGTGCTGAGTCGAGCTGAGCGGGGCTGTTGGAGTTGCATTTCGACTACAACCGCGCTGAACCGTGCTGGCTGGAAGTGGGTGGACACATTGGGTGGAGTTAGCGAAAGTGGGTGGACGTCACGTGATGTCGTTAGGCGGCGCAAACAGTGACATCAGTGAGCTTTTAAGTGGTAGTCTCACGACCCGGATAGTAAACAATAAACATGGAGGACATGGAATCGTTAGTGTTGCTGGTCTTGGTGCTGTGGCTTGTTGTCACCGACAACGCCAACAGATACTGGCAAGAGCGTATAGATGAGGCGAGGCGCATAAGGCTTCAGAAATTCTCGTAGTTCGTAATTCTTCTTCTTCCAGGTTTACGGTGTTTACAGATCCCAGCGCGCTCGCGGGGCGTGTGTGGGCATGTGAGGACACTCCTCCTCACCAATCAGTGCACAGGGGAGTGTCTGCTCACGCCCCTAGCCCCACTCGGCTCGGTTTGGCTCGCTTCAGCCCCACTCCAAAACCGTGCGAGTTTTGGGTGCTAAGCAGGGCTGAAGCGAGCTGAGTCGTGCTGTTCTGAGGTAGTCGAAACGCGAGCCGTGTCGGGCTGAAGTGAGCTGAAAAAGGGTAGTGGAAAAGGGCCATTAGTTATCCGTCCAGAAAAAATGACATCATCTAACCTTGCTCTAGCTTGCAGTTGCACTCACTAGGCAGGCTTTCCTTTTCCGCTGGCTTTTAGCTGGCGAGAGAGCACAGTGCGCCACGCCTTGTTTTGGCTCAAAGTAGGTCAAATGCGCCCCACGGTGGTCACGTGATATTGTTGATCACTTGCTTCGGCGAGCTCCGGAATCGTAAAACGTAGGACGCTTTTTATCTCGGCAAAACATTTACACACAGGATACACGGTGTGTGGGGCAGCGAAACATCTCGAAACTCCATCAGCAATAGAAATAGAACATTTTTTTCCTCGAACTCAATTTTGCACTCAGAACCCTTTAAGTTTTTTTTTTTTTTCCTATACCACCGACTGTACACTAGATTGCTCTGAGGAAGAAAAGATACATCACTCATGGCAGTGAACTGGTGAGCTTATCGCTAACAAAAGACGAGCATGGAGGCACCCCTGTGATTTCCGCCCACTTTGTAGCTTGAAGGCGTGTAATTCCCACTTCCATGGCAGGTCGAATGCAGTATAAGATCAAGACAGACCACAGACCACATCCTGACTGAGCACGAGACGGTGCGAGTAAAGACGCAGGAGTTCAAATGAACTCCAGTCAGTTCACGTTTGAGTGAAGCTCCTGACTAATCCCGACACGTTGGGAATTTCAAGTGCGGAAAGAAGACGTGTAAATTGTGCTGAGAGTGTGAGGTGGAGGGGCTGCGCAACCCTGAGCCAGACTTTTTATAAGGGGTGTGATTAGAGCAATGAAGGAAAAACAATTAACTGCAAAAAATAAACCTGGTGAACGTTACCTGTCTGAAGTCGATGCGAAACCGACATGAAAGCATTCAGACGTGCGCTTATCTCTTCACTATCGCAGTTCTCGCACAGTGAGAAATGTTCAGTGCTGAAGCTATTAACTCTCAGTCTACTGTTTCGCGCACCCGTGCTCTGTTTACGGCAGGTTAGGAATGTGCGTCTGTGCTCGGATTTAACGTTTCGCCCTTTTTTTTTTTTGAGGAAGAGATTTGTCCTCAGGTATCCGGCATCATCTTGCTTGCCCTGGCTCACGTGTTTCATAATGATGACATCAGCACGGCTCTCTAATGTAGGTTTAATACCCGAGTGTAAGCTGAAGGGTGTAATTTTGCTCTCCTCCCCTGACGCCGTGCTGCTCAGGGCTAATTTAAGCCGCGCCACAGCTGCATGCCATTTTAACCGAGCCCTGTCGGCTTTGTTTGCGTCTGCCGCTAAACAAGCGCTGGCGAAAGACAACAAAGACACCTGGTGGTTATTTTATCAAGAGATTCACTAGCGCTACAGCGTTCCCTTAGCGTTTTCACACTTGAACAAGCATCGGCCTTGACTCAAATAACTATCCTCACGGCCTTACCGCCGTTTCATCAACATCAACCAGAATCATGCTTTTAATTTGGTCACGAAAGAGAAGCGTGTGCTGTGGTGAGGAGTTTAAACTAAACCGTCCTTCGCAAAAAGCTTCGAAATGCTGTTTCCCTTCCTTTTAGACGGCGAGTGTAAATGACATGTCGAGCTTGCTGCTTAGACAGAGGTGTAAGATTGACCTGAGCATGACTACACGCGGTTATTAATTCCACGTGTCGAAAGAATGAGCTGGAGCGACTGGAAAATGTACTGCTCGTTTGCAGATGATGATGATTTTTTTTTTTTGGAGCAGCTTTTGTGTTTGCAGCGATCCAAGCCCTCTCATTGAGCGTCCTTTAAAAAGAGATTTATTATTACTGTCAGCTCACTAAAGGAGCCTTCATCATGTGGTTAGTCTGAACGTAACATTAAAACTCATTATTATTATTATTATTATTATTATTATTAAAACTGTCCCATTAGCTAATTACTCACCATGACGATCTACATCCACATTATGATTTTTTTTTTTTAAAGTGACACAAAGATGAAATGAATATTCATTTCAGAAGAGCGTTTTGAGTTTCTCATCCATTATTCATAAACAGAACGCCGCCGCGATGCTTTATGAATAATCTATAAGTAGATGTTAATAATAATAATGGTGATAATGATAATAATAATAGGCGTATGGTTTTTAACACCGAACATCAGCTGTTTGAGGGATGTGTTTTAAAAGCACGTGGTAGTTGAACGTCTGCTGGTGCTGTTTTTGGACACACACTCGGACACAGACGGTTGAGAAGTGTGTGTGTTCTGTGGTGATAGAGCTCCAGGGCGTATAACGGCAGGTAGAGAGACAAAGCTTTCTGTTAGTACGTCATTATTTATTCTGATTCAAAGACCTGGAGAGATAGATACTGTATTTGCACAGTGGAAAGGCAGGTGTGTGTGTGTGTGTGTGTGTGTGTGTGTGTGTGTGTGGTGATGATGCTTCCAGGAGCTGATGATGTAGTTTTAGTTGTGCTACGCGAGCACGAGTCCGCCTCATTTCTAACACGAGTGAAATCGCATAGCAGACCCAGACTGTGCCCCAATCAGTGCCGACTTTCCCAAAAACATCGTAGCACAAAGGTGATCGTTAAATGGTAGAGCGAGCATCACAATGTACGCTCTCTCTCCTAGTTAAGACGCTCTTAGTGTTAAAGGTCCCATGGCATGAAATTTTCACTTTCTGAGGTTTTTTAACGTTAAAATGAGTTCCTCTGACCTTCTTAAGTCACCCCAGTGGCTAGAAATGTCAATGTGTAAACCAAACTATGCCCACCCTTTGTCAACATTTGAGAATGGCGCGTCAAAATGGCGCGTTGATAGGCTCTTCCCTTTACTACGTCAGCAAGGGAGATGATCCCCATGCCCCCCCTCTGGATTCCCACCCACTGTATGGATTGCCCGCCCAGCTCAAAAGTTGCCACCATAGATACGTCACTTCAATTTTGTAGTGAAGAGACCATGGAGGACACAACAACATGGCACCACCTAAGCGAGCGAAACATGGAAGTTGCGCTGTACATGGATGTGACAACACAGAAAGGAGTCTGTTTTTACTGCCGACGGGAGAGCCCCTGAAGACGCAGTGGCTTAATTTTATTTACTCCAATAATACGCCGTCGAGTCTACCTAAGACAGTGTATGTTTGTCGGAAGCATTTTCCTGATGAATGTTTCCACAACTTGGGACAGTACAGGGCAGGTTTTGCACATCAACTGTCACTGAAGCCTGGGTCCGTACCAAGCATCCCTGCCGCGTCAGCCACAAACACCGAACAAGTAAGTGTATAACTGTTAAGTCGTTTTGCCGTGTTTTAAAATCGGTGCCACGTTAGCCTTGCAATGGCTACATTAGCTGTGCAGCTAACCGCTTCCTGCAGTTAGCCAGGTACTCTGCGCTACAAAACCAAAAAGCATGCAGCATGCTCTGTTAAACTGAGTTTAGTCTGGAAATTGACTGTAACTTATGAGCTTATGTTTGACTATTGCTCCGCAATGCATGTCTTCTGTTGGATAAGCGCTATGTTGCTGTAGTTGCTGCTTCTATCCTCTTCGGTTATGGAGTGCGTGTTCAAGCCTAGGGTATTATACGTTCGTAAACTACCACTCCGAACACTCTCACTCATGCCCGCAGCTTGGTCAAGCCCCTCCCCCTCCCCCCATGGCCCGCCCCCACCCTCTACCCTTCCCCGCCTCCTGCTTCTCATTAGCAAAATGACGCACTGGGAAAAGCGCTGAAATGGGGCTTTCTCCCAGGAGGCTATATCTACGTGCCGAGGGTTCATTTCGAGAAAGGCTGCGGATATAACATCCGGAAACCTCCACGAGCCCGTTTAAAGCATCAACAAACCACCATGCCATGGGACCTTTAAAGGTGAACTGAAGGCAAATTTATTATCATCAGAATTTTATCTCTCATTTTATTAAATATAGGAATGCATTTCTGATCGCTATTTTGTCACTGCTATAGCAAGTTATGAGTGTTTGAAATACGCTCTGTAATACATCAGTCCATATGTCAAAGCAACGGCTGTAAACGAGATTCGCTGAGACCTGTGCAAGACATCGTAGGATGGAAGTAAAACGTACGGTACAGCAGAAATCAAAGTGACCGACGCCTGCCAACGTTCCCCGTATCCGAAATCGCTCACTCGTTCACTACTCTCTACTCCCTATATAGGGAATTACTATATAGAGGACTATACAATGAGCTCATTGGTAAAATGAAAAAACGCTTTCGGACACTACTCCGTCGCGCCGGTATTTACGTCATTACTCACATTTAAAACGTGCCAGATCAGTCGGCTGGTGGGTTTTCAAAATAATAAATACATGCATGTATTTTTGTGATAAATCCATATTATACTGAGCGCATTTCCCACATTAATCAATACAAAGTACCTGCTTTTTTTTTTTTTTTACATCAAGGCTGAATACTTTCTTCTTTGCCGCTGCCTTTTATGAAATCAAATTTGAGACTTTTAATTTGTTTTCTTTCAGCGCGACCGCAATGCATGATGGGATATATTGCTTTTGTTAGTGACCATCGGTTGTACACTACTTTTCGTGATGCATCATGGGATACTTTGAGTGCACTATATAGGGTGTAAATAATCCTCACTGAAGTTTTAGGCAGCACTACAAAATGGTGTCCGCCCTATATAGTGAGTCGGGAGCGATTTCGGACACAGGGAAAGTGACCGACATCTGCCAACGTCGTCAAAAGAATGCTGACGTAATCAAGCCGGAAGTTTTGTTTGTTTTGATAGCGATCAGGAAAGTTTGAAAAAAGTAGGCAGTAATCGTCATTTAAACTCGTTTTTTGTGCAATATTTCGTTCGGAAAACAGTTTTCAAAATGGCGGCACTGACACCTGGCTGACACTTGACGTTTCGAAGTCTCGCACAAGTCTCGTGAAGATCGCGCAGATAAGCGACGCCTGCCGTCGACCAAATGAACTAAATTCAACACGGCTAAAAACCGAATAGGCCGATAAGTATAATATTTAATTGCCAATACGAGTCACGATATAAGGTTACTAAAACCAAAAACGTAATTGAATAACGTTAATTAAGAAATAAAGCAAGTTTAAAAATGACTTCAGTTCTCCTTTAAGAGGTTTTTGGGAAACCCACGACCGATCGTGACAAACATTACTGTATATGACGCATCACTTCACTTGGCGCATGAGCGACACGGTGGTGTACTGGTTAGCACCGTCTCCTCACAGCATCCGGGTTCGGCTTCTGTTTCGAGTTTGCGTGTTCTCCCCGTGTCTCTGTGGGTTTCCTCTCGGTGCTCCGGTTTCCTCTGACAGTTCAAACGCATGCAGGTTTGGTAAATACCGAGCCACTGGGGTTGCACAAGACAGTGCATACTTGGTGCCAGTCTCAAGCCCGGATAGATCAGGGAGGGTTGTGTCAGGAAAGGCATTCGGTGTAAAACCTATGCCAAATCAAATATGCTGAACAGATCCGCTGTGGCGACCGCGAAGGTACAGGAGCAGTTGAAAGAAGAAGAAAACATAACGCATTGCTTCTTTACAGTTCACATGCACTTGAAGTGTTGAACTGTACTAAAAAGGCATTTTGTTTATAATTGGATAAATATAGAAAGTAATAAAACACAGTGAAACTGATCCACTCTGGTAGCCTAGTAAACTAGACCCAACCGCCTAGCGGCCAAAAATATTTTTTGCCTAGCGAGTGGGTCTAGCCTTGCACCATATAAACAAAAACACCCCGGGCATCAAATCGTGCCCGCCAATCACAACGCAAGGTTTTTGTTTGGATTCTTTGGACGGGCTTTTGCAGGAGTGACGACAAAGCTGCGCGACAGGAAAGATGGCTACGAGCTAGTGAACAGCGCGCGTTTGACTCCGCTTTGGAATCAGTTTTAGAAGAATTAGACTTGGAGTTTTCGTTGAAACATGAGCAGGAAGAGGCTCTCCGCTCATTCCTTTTCAAGAAGGACGTTTTCGCTGTTTTGCCGACCGGCTATGGCAAAAGTCTGATCTACCAGCTGGCTCCGCTCGTAGCCAAAAGGATGGGGCTAGTTTGTGCAGTACGAAGAATTAATAAACAGCTTTGAAACATTACTTTTTGATTGTTTCTTATTTTCCCGTTATTTTAAATTTAAGGGAAATTATTTCACCAAACACCACTAAATAAAAACTCTCAAAAACAGTTTAAGCAAACCCTTGAAAAAAACACTTGGAAAAAATGTGTATGTGGTACAGACTCCAAACTTGTGGTCATTATCTCCAAACTTCTTAATATCTAGAACCTGTTTATTAATTAATACGCATTTTGAAAAATTATTTATTTCAAGGTCTCCCCCACTGCTTTCTGTCGCTCTGACTACGTCACAGTCACTGTTGCGCTGATTGGTCAGAGCGTTGGCCTATACGCACAGAGACCGTTTGAAAGACAGCGGGTTGTTCCTCCTACCCGCTTCGGAAATGTCTACGGATCGAGGCCAGACTAAATATTCACATTTAGTCTGGCTTGCCAGGCTACCACTCTGGTGTAATCGTGAAGCGGCACAACGTTAAAGGAATGTATTGTTTTCCTGTAACAGCGTGCGCTGAAATCTTTTATTCCTCTTCTACCCCAGTGACGTGCCAACAGTTGCACTTTTTATAGCCTCGGTCACAACCGGCTGTACGTGGTCCTATGGCCGGTCTACGTGCAAAAAACGCAAGAACCGCACGGAGGGCGCGCGTGAAACGCACGGAGGGTGCGCGTGTGACGTGCTGATTTTCGAGCTTTAGACTGGCCGCAGAGGTTCTTTGTCATGTCAAACAAAATCTACGGGCGCTTACGCTTTTTTCAGGTTGCAAGACAAACTTACGGCCAACGTGCGTCTTTCTCCATGAACAACAAAAAAAAACAGCGATTTGGGAAACGCTAAAAATCGCACGGCCAAAAAATCGTACGTCCGGTTGTGACCTAGGCTTAAGGTAGGATTGAAGAACGCATTTAGCCATTTTATCCATTTGTGTTTAATGCTGGGGAAATGTCCATGAGATAAATTAGTCCTGATTGTTACTTGCTTTATAGCAGGTCTAACACTCGTGTCCTCACCAGCCTCTCTGTGTCTCACTTGAGGTTAATGTATGGCGTCGAGACCAAAAAAAAACCCAGAGAAACCGGAAAGTACTCCTGAAGAACACTCCATGACCGAAACCTTAGTCAGTGCTTTTAGACTCAAGGAACGTGGTTTTGTTTTGTTTTTGCTAGAGGAAGTTTCCCCCTTTTTTGCGTGTCCTTGCTGAAGGAACTGAGAATGTTCGTAGTTCTTAGAACGCAGTTTTGAGGGACTTTTTTTTTTAGCTCCTCCTTCAGCGTAGGTTCTCTCCCAGCACAAGACGAATCAGGAGTGATGTAAATGTACGCTGATTGGTCCGCATGATGGATCGAACACGAGAGCCAGTGCAGCACCAGTAACCACTAGTTTTAAAAATCCGTGTAAAATGTTATCCGTGTATTTTAAATCAAACAAAACCATAGTGTTAATAATGGGGGGGAAACAAACAAACAAATGAACCGGCAGTAAAATCCAGGCTTTGTTGAGCGGATATGTGATGGAGGAAATGCAGCACGATTCTAAGGCAAATATCAAAATCTTATTTAAACCAAATGTGCTCAGTCATGTGTGGTGGTGTTTTTTGTTTGCTTGTTTGTTTTTTAAAATGTATGCAAATTATCTGCCGTACAAGACCTCATATCATCTCTAGCCACTTTATCCTGTCCTACAGGGTCGCAGGCAAGCTGGAGCCTATCCCAGCTGACTATGGGTGAGAGGCGGGGTACACCCTGGACAAGTCGCCAGGTCATCACAGGGCTGACACTTATGCCGCTTTTCCACTACAAACGCGGCCGAGTTGGGCTGAGTCGAGCTGAGCGGGGCTGTTGGAGTTGCATTTCGACTACAACCGCGCTGAACCGTGCTGGCTGGAAGTGGGTGGACACATTGGGTGGAGTTAGCGAAAGTGGGTGGACGTCACGTGATGTCGTTAGGCGGCGCAAACAGTGACATCAGTGAGCTTTTAAGCGGTAGTCTCACGACCCGGATAGTAAACAATAAACATGGAGGACATGGAGTCGTTAGTGTTGCTGGTCTTGGTGCTGTGGCTTGTTGTCACCGACAACGCCAACAGATACTGGCAAGAGCGTATAGATGAGGCGAGGCGCATAAGGCTTCAGAAATTCTCGTAATTCTTCTTCTTCCGGGTTTACGGTGTTTACAGATCCCAGCGTGCTCGCGGGGCGTGTGTGGGCATGTGAGGACACTCCTCCTCACCAATCAGTGCACAGGGGAGTGTCTGCTCACGCCCCCAGCCTCACTCGGCTCGGTTTGGCTCGCTTCAGCCCCACTCCAAAACCGTGCGAGTTTTAGGGGCTAAGCAGGGCTGAAGCGAGCTGAGTCGTGCTGTTCTTTAGTAGTCGAAACGCGAGCCGTGTCGGGCTGAAGTGAGCTGAAAAAGGGTAGTGGAAAAGGGCCAATAGACACCGACAACCATTCACACTCACATTTACACCTATAGTCAATTTAGAGTCACCAGTTAACCTAACCTGCATGTCTTTGGACTGTGGGGGAAACCGGAGCACCCGGAGGAAACCCACGCGGACACAGGGAGAACATGCAAACTCCGCACAGAAAGGCCCTCGCCGGCCACGGGGCTCGAACCCGGACCTTCCTGCTGTGAGGCGACAGCACTAACCACTACACCACCGTGCCGCCTCATTTTCTTAATAACCAACAGTAATTATTGACCCACATTTTATTAACTAAAAAAATATTCTTTTTATTAAAAATAAAAGTGAATAACAAACAGGTATTTTCTGAATAAACTTATGAACAGTTGTACTACCTCCATTTTCTTCTCTTCTCTTTAGCTTTCAGTAGTGTGTAAAAAGAGAGCGCCGATTTCTTATTGTGTGTCTGGGCAATCAATCACACAACACCTCTTTACCATTTTAGGTCTGCTTTTTTTTTTTGGGGTGTGTTTCTGCATCATTCGAGCTGCATTACTTACACCTACAGTGAAGTCACATGTATTCCTGCTATTGTGCATTGTTGCACCCTCTGCTGTCTAAACAGCACAATTACAGCTGGGATAAACAAACCGATTCCGCAGCCTGATAATCGCAATTCATTTTTATTTCACCGATATATCGTTATATGCCTAATAATTAGCTACTTGGTGAAAACAGGAAAAATGTCCTAGTACTCTTCATCTTTTAAAGAGGGCATTTTAAACACGCTGTATTCAGTATATTACGTTTTAGATATTTCAAGCATTACGGTAGTCTCGAGTAAAACGAAGAAACAAATCAGATGAGCATCTTGCAGTGCGAAAAGCTGCATAATAAGTTGGTGCTGTAAGGATTTTAGCTGCGGTTCATTACGAGTCTCCAAATCGCACAGCAGGATAAAAGGCTGATATCAGATCCGTCTTTCTTATTTGATCAGCGGGGTTAGGTCCAGCATACTGTTTGTGACCTGTTACTGAATTGAATGTTCGTCTGTCAGCGTGCTCCATATTGTAGACGCAAACATCTGGATATGTGTTAACGAGATTTAAGTGAACAGAAATGATGCTGAATGAAATGAGGAAGGCTATAGGGCAGCAGCGGTGTTAAAGTTGAAGCGTCGCAGCTCAAATCGAATAAAGGTGGACTGTTAATAATGTCAGCGATGTTAATTGAATGCTGGTGACTGTGTGTAGTGTGGCGCAGCGCGTGTGTGTGGAATCCAGCTGTATTTTCTGTCTCCCTGGGCGTCTGAGAGATTGATGCATCCCTCTGCAGCATCAGAGTCTCAGGAGAAATGTGCACACTCACTCGTGCCATTGGCCTCGTTTTAAAAATAGACCGTTGCCTTCACCCCTGTCGCCCTCCAGAGTTTAACCTTCCTGTCATGATGTCTTGCAGACCTCCATGAGAATTACTATGGGGGGAAGAGAACAAAAAACACACGTTATTTATATGACATTGATGCTATTCTCCAAACAGTGTTGTGTTTCATCCAGTTTGTTTGTTTGATCTGAAGCGCTACACTCGATGGGAAAAGGGTTCCTTGTGGCTTTTCTGATGGTTAACGGTTCAAGCTTTCTGAAGAGGTTTCACCTGGAACCTCAGAAAGAAAGAGAAATAGTTTCTTGTTTGGTTCTACAAACAGCCTTTAAGGGTTCAGTCAGAGGGCAGGGGTTGTTTACTATCGCAGAACCAATTAATATAATCTTTGTTCGGTTCCCAAAATGGGATCTTCATGGTGTAGCGGTTAGCACTGTCGCCTCACACCAAGAAGGTTCTGGGTTCGAGCCCAGTGGCCGACGGGGGCCTTTCTGTGTGGGGTTTACATGTTCTCCCTGTGTCTGCGTGGGTTTCGTCCCGGTGCTCCGATTTTCCCGACAGTCCAAAGACTTGTGGTTAGGTTGACATGGGGCAGCCGTGACCTGAGGAAGGCACCGAACCCACAACTGCCCACTGCTCGGGGTATGTGTGTGTGTTCACTGCTTCAGATGGGTTAAACGCAGAGGTTAAATTTCACTGTGTGCTTCAGTCTGTGCTCGAGTGTACATAAAGGCTGCTTGGCTTCGTAGTTAATAAATAGCTAATAAATTGCTAATAATAAGAATTGACTAGTCCTGCTGTAGGGAGTTACATGGACCCTTTTTCCCCAAAAAGGGCAAATATTCTGTATAAGCTTTTTTTTTTTTAACCCTTACAAATAATGTTGTTGCATGAAAATGTAGGTCATTTAATTATTTTCTTTATATATAATATATATACACTTGTGTTCAAAATAATAGCAGTCCAACACGACTAACCAGATCAATCACTGCTTTTGGTAGAAATTATATTACTACACAGCAAATAATTTACCAGTAGGTGTAGTAGAGTCATAGAAAACCAACAGACCCAACATTTATGATATGCATGCTCCCGAGTCTGTGTAATCGAATAATTAAGTGAAAGGGACGTGTTCAAAATAATAGCAGTGTGGAGTTTAATTAGTGAGGTCAATCAGGTGGCCCTAATTTAAGGATGAAGCCAGCACATGTTGTACATCCATTTCTCTCTGAAAACCTGAGAAACATGGGTCGTTCCAGGCATTGTTCAGAAGAACAGCATGCTTTGATTAAAACATTGATTGGAGAGGTAAAACGTATACTGTAAAGAAGTGCAGAAAATGATGGGCTGCTCAGCTAAAATGATCTCCAGTGCTTTAAAGGAACAGTCCACCGTACTTCCATAATGAAATATGCTCTTATCTGAATTGAGACGAGCTGCTCCGTACCTCTCCGAGCTTTGCGCGACCTCCCAGTCAGTCAGACGCAGTCAGACGCGCTGTCACTCCTGTTAGCAATGTAGCTAGGCTCAGCATGGCCAATGGTATTTTTTGGGGCTGTAGTTAGATGCGACCAAACTCTTCCGCGTTTTTCCTGTTTACATAGGTTTATATGACCAGTGATATGAAACAAGTTCAGTTACACAAATTGAAACGTGGCGATTTTCTATGCTATGGAAAGTCCGCACTATAATGACAGGCGTACTAACACCTTCTGCGCGCTTCGGCAGCACATTGAAATCTGAGCTCCGTATCAATGCGCTGCCAAAGGTGTTAGTACGCCTGTCATTATAGTGCGGACTTTCCATAGCATAGAAAATCGCTACGTTTCAATTTGTGTAACTGAACTTGTTTCATATCACTGGTCATATAAACCTATGTAAACAGGAAAAACGCAGAAGAGTTTGGTCGCATCTAACTACAGCCCCAAAAAATACCATTGGCCATACTGAGCCTAGCTACATTGCTAACAGGAGTGACAGCGCGTCTGACTGCGTCTGACTGACTGGGAGGTCGCGCAAAGCTCGGAGAGGTACGGAGCAGCTCGTCTCAATTCAGATAAGAGCATATTTCATTATGGAAGTACGGTGGACTGTTCCTTTAAAATGGACAGCAAAGCCAGAGAGACGTGGAAGAAAACAGAAGACTACCATTCGAATGGATCGAAGAATAGCCAGAATGGCAAAGACTCAGCCAATGATCAGCTCCAGGGTGATCAAAGACAGTCTGAAGTTACCTGTGAGTACTGTGACAATTAGAAGATGCCTGTGTGAAGCTAATCTATCGGCAAGAAGCCCCCGCAAAGTCCGAGTGTTAAAAAAAAGACGTGCTGAAGAGGATACAATTTGCCAAAGAACACATCGACTGGCCTAAAGAGAAATGGAGAAACATTTTGTGGACTGATGAAAGTAAAATTGTTCTTTTTGGGTCCAAGAGCCGCAGACAGTTTTTCAGACGACCCCCAAACACTGAATTCAAGCCGCAGTACACTCTGAAGACAGTGAAGCATGGTGGTGCAAGCATCATGATATGAGAACGTTTCTCTTACTATGGTGTTGGGCCCATTTATCGCATACCAGGGATCATGGATCAGTTTGCATATATCAAAATACTTGAGGTCATGTTGCCTTATGCTGAAGAGGAAATGCCCTTGAAATGGGTGTTTCAACAAGACAACGACCCCAAACACACCAGTAAGTGAGCAGCATCAGGGTTCAAGACCAACAAAATGAAAGTTATGGAGTGGCCAGCCCAATCCCCGGACCTTAATCCGATAGAAAACTTGTGGGGTGACGTCAAAAATGCTGTTTCTGAGGCAAAACCAAGAAATGCAGAGGAATTGTGGAATGTTGTCAAATCATCCTGGGCTGGAATACCTGTTCACAGGTGCCAGAAGTTCTCAGAAACCGTGGTTATACAACTAAATATTAGTTTAGTGATTCACAGGAATACTAAATCCTTAAGATTTTTTCAGTTTATACAGTCAATATTTGAGTTTGTAATGAAAAATGCAGACACTGCTATTTTTTTGAACAGCCCAATCTTCATTTTTCTTCATTTTCTGTAAAGTAATTAAAATATTGATAGATTTTTCTTCATGTTTTGATGTAGAATATAATGTGCAGTGTTCCCAATGCATGGAAATAAAAACTATTATAAGGATTTTGAGCTTTACTCACGTTTTTAAACACACTGCTATTATTTTGAACACAACTGTGTGTGTGTGTATATAGATAGATAGATAGATAGATAGATAGATAGATAGATAGATAGATAGATGACTTGCAGCCACATGATCAAAACCTGCTACATCATGAGCATCCGCCATGCTGGTGGATATACATAGCAACTAGGACGGCGGCCGCTGAAAGCATGTCTGTCAATAAACAACGCTGAATTTTCTTACTATTACCATGATTTGAACGCTCGAGTGAAGATCTCATCTCATTCATCTCATTATCTCTAGCCGCTTTATCCTGTTCTTAGAAAGGCGAAAGGCGGGGTACACCCTGGACAAGTCGCCAGGTCATCACAGGGCTGACACATAGACACAGACAACCATTCACACTCACATTCACACCTACGGTCAATTTAGAGTCACCAGTTAACCTAACCTGCATGTCTTTGGACTGTGGGGGAAACCGGAGCACCCGGAGGAAACCCACGCGGACACGGCGAGAACATGCAAACTCCGCACAGAAAGGCCCTCGCCGGCCCCGGGGCTCGAACCCGGACCTTCTTTCTGTGAGGCGACAGCGCTAACCACTACACCACCGTGCTGCCCTCAAGTGAAGATTTGATACAAAGAGACGATAGGTGCGTGTGGGTTTTGACCCATATTATTTAAAAAAGTCAGACTTTTCTGAAGATAAGACGCTTCTACCGACCATCGAGTATCCAGATATTGCGTTCTATCTGGTTTGACTGCCGAAGAATCAAGTCCGACCTCGGACGAAACATAGCCCATTTTCTGAGTGGGTGCCCAGTTTGGATTGTTTCTATCATATAATTTTGCTGGCGCTCCTAGAAGCGAAATGGTAATACACGTGTTATAATTTTAACAACTACTGAGTGAACCACGACAAGAGAACGCTCATTTTATAGCAAAGTTCTAGCAACACGAAATAAAATTCTGCCATGATATTATCGAGAGAACTTTTGAATCTCAGCTGAGATAAAATGATTACTGCAAACACGAGCTGTTCTGGTTTTAGCCTCGGTTAGATCAGCCCTGCCGATGTTGTTCGGCCGTGCTCGTCTCCTCTCCGTACTCAGCCTCGGAGTTTCCTCGCCCACTTTCTGAATCTCAGATGAAATTCTAAAAAATTGGAACGTGCCACGGTCACAAGTACTGTTGTGACCACAACCATATACAGCACAAAGATATGGCAGAGCTAAAAGAACGCTAAAGCAGTGGAAAAACGGAGAGTTGCGCACACGTGACTATAGTGTTTTGTACGGAATGCTGCATTAATATCCACCGACATGGCCGACATCGTGGGCGGCACGGTGGTGTAGTGGTTAGCGCTGTCGCCTCACAGCAAGAAGGTCTTGGGTTCGAGCCCCGGGGCTGGCGAGGGCCTTTCTGTGTGGAGTTTGCATGTTCTCCCCGTGTCCGCGTGGGTTTCCTCCGGGTGCTCCGGTTTCCCCCACAGTCCAAAGACATGCAGGTTAGGTTAACTGGTGACTCTAAATTGAGCGTAGGTGTGAATGTGAGTGTGAATGGTTGTCTGTGTCTATGTGTCAGCCCTGTGATGACCTGGCGACTTGTCCAGGGTGTACCCCGCCTTTCGCCTTTCTAAGAACAGGATAAAGCGGCTAGAGATAATGAGATGAGATGAGATGGCCGACATCCGGGTTTCTATTTTGCCTTGACGTCACTTGCAAGTCAAGGAGATATACACACACACAGCGCCCGTATTCTGTTGCTTGTTACCTCATGACGTCTTTCTCCAATCAGCAGGTTACAGTTAAGTAAGATCAGTGACCAGTGTAAAGCAGAAAACGGATGCTACGGCGTATCGAACGACCTCGAGTTAGTTAAAGCACTGTAATCAGAACCTCTTATCTTAATTGTTTTTCGTTCACTTAAATACATGCTAGCTTAGCAACTTGTTTATTTGCAGATAATTTGAGAGCGATGCAGACAGCAGTAGAGAATGAGTGCGCTTGATCAATAGGTCTTCTAGCTGAAGCTGTGGATCCTCTTGATCTTGTAAATAGCTCTTCACGATGAAGAGAAATGCCTTGTTCGAGAGCCAGCGTTAATTTCTCAGCGTCACTGTTAGTTATGGCTGGCAGTAGTGCACGTTCCCTTTGATCCTGCCACGCAACATTTCCCACATTCTCCAACTCCTCCGAGAGGAACAGCCACCAAATTAGAGAAGCAACACTCTCCTCTCTGTCTCGCTCCGTCTCACTCTTACACACACTTTCTCACAGTCAGGCCGTCCGTCTGTCTCTCATGCTGCATGTCCTGCTCTCTCTCCCTCTTTCTCATACATCAGTCCACGGCATGTTTCCAAAACGGCTCTTGTTAAGCTCGCTGATGTTTTGCATGCAGCGCAGGTTAACTGTGGTGATGTCACATGTAAGGCTTTTGATGACTCTTCCATGCAGATCATGTTTATGCACAAAAATGCTGCAGAGTAGCAAAGCGCTCTCCTTCTCTCACAAGCATTTTCTCTCTCCTGTGCTTTTTTTGTCTGCCTCTTTCGTACTTTTCTCTCTGTCTCTCTCCTGTGCTTTTGTCTGTCTCTCTCTTTCTCCCGTGCTTTTCTGTCTCTCTCTTGTGCTTCTCTCTCTCCCTCGTGCTTTTCTGTCTCTCTCTCTCGTGCTTCTCTGTCTCCCTCATGCTTTTGTCTCTCTCCCGTGCTTTTCTGTCTCCTTCCCTCTCTTTGTCTCTCTCCTGTGCTTTTCTGTCTCTCTCTCTCTCCTGTACTTTTCTGTCTGTCTCTCTGTCTCCCCATCTCCTGTGCTTTTGTCTCTCTCTCGTGCTTTTCTGTCTCTCTCTCGCTCTGTCTCCCTCCTGTGCTTTTCTGTCTCTCTCTTTCTCTCGTGCTTTTCTGTCTCCCCATCTCCTGTGCTTTTGTCTCTCTCTCTCGTGCTTTTCTGTCTCTCTCTCTCTCTGTCTCTCTCCTGTGCTTTTCTGTCTCTCTCTTTCTCCCGTGCTTTTTTGTCTCTCTCTCTGTCTCCCCATCTCCTGTGCTTTTGTCTCTCTCTCGTGCTTTTCTGCCTTTGTCTCCCTCCCTTCTCTTTTTGTCTCTCTCCTGTGCTTTTGTGTGTCTGTCTCTCTCCCCATCTCCTGTGCTTTTGTCTGTCTCCCTCCCTCCCCTGTGCTTTTGTCTCTCTCTCTCCCTCTCTCATGCTTTTCTGTCTCCCTCCCTCCCTCTGTCTCTCTCCTGTGCTTTTGTCTGTCTCTCTCCTGTACTTTTCTGTCTCTCTCTCTCCCTCTCTCTTGTGCTTTTCTGTCTCTCTCTCCTGTGCCTTTGTCTGTCTCTCTCCCCATCTCCTGTGCTTTTGTCTCTCTCTCGTGCTTTTCTGTCTTTGTCTCCCTCCCTCCCGTGCTTTTGTCTCTCTCTCATGCTTGTCTTTCTCTCCTTCCCTTCTTTTTGTCTCTCTCCCTCTCTTGTGCTTTTCTGTCTCCCTCCCTCCCTCCCTCCTGTACTTTTCTGTCTCTCTCTCTCTCCCCCTCCCTCTCTCTTGTGCTTTTCTGTCTGTCTCTCCTGTGCTTTTGTCTGTCTCTCGTGCTTTTCTGTCTTTGTCTCCCTCCCTCCCTCCCTCCTGTGCTTTTCTGTCTCTCTCTCTTGTGCTTTTGTCTTTCTCTCCCTCCCTTCTCTCTTTGTCTCTCTCCTGTGCTTTTCTGTCTTTCTCTGTCTCCCTCCCTCCCTCTGTCTCTCTCCTGTGCTTTTCTGTCTGTCTCTCTCTCTCTCCCATTATAAAGGAAATGAGTGTTTAGTTAGAAATGAGTATTGATGTTGGCTTAGTTTACTAAAGTCTGTACTTCCTCTCCATATGTTTAACACACTGCGTTCAATTTGCTCATTAATTTGCATAGTTTTATCGTTATTGTCAAACATTTTTCTTGTAATTCTTCATTTCCTGTCTTTGACGTTTTATTGAAACCTGTGAGTGGATAAATAGAGGATTATTTCTCATCTCTGTGACTGAATCCACCACATTTGGCTTCAATAACGTGAACCTTTTCTTCTGTTAGTGTTTGTAAATGAGTTGTTGTCGTCGTCGTCAGCGACTGAAGTCGTGCAGTACTCGGAGAAAAGCGCATGCCAGCGCGCACACGCATGCTCCACTCGCATTATTATAGATATCAGTTTCTCTAGAGGAGTTTTTAAACCAACCCAAGTTCGCAATAAACTCCCTGAAGTCCTCCATCCTGAATAAGGACCGTATGGAGGTATCTGCATACGCTTTGATGTTGCATCTGATATTCTCTTTAACATTAAAACGTGCATATGAGATGAAAAAGCACTGCAGCAGTTAGTGGTAGAGAAGTTGAGATGAAGAGAGAAGGGTGAGGGTCGATGGCGCAGCGCTCACTGACCCACTTAATTACAAATGTCACACTGTTAAAGGTCACTTAAAGGTTCAGGAAGGTGATTCACTCTCGTACACACACGCACAGGTCACATGTGTATTTGGATTTGCTGCTCTGCGCATGTTAATCACTTATTTTTTAATGATCACGCCACCATTTTTGATCTAACCTGATTCACTTTCAGTACTGCATAAGCATATTTCTCCCGTGTTCCAACCACTGAGCGTGAATTATAAACTGTTTTATTATTATTTTGGTTATCAGTCTGCTGCAAAACCAGATTGTTCATAGGAAGGACGTAGAATTTGCCCTTGACATCCGTTACAAACAAAGCAGCGCTCCTTCCTCCTTGTGACCGTAGATCTTTCACTCACACACCTGAAACGTGGCGAGCGTGCAGAAAAGAAACAATGTGAGCTGTGAGGGCTGTAAAATGACCCAGATGCCCACGGACTCTTAAATTCCTGATTACTAAAAGCAGTTGATGAGTAAAAACGTATGACGTGAATAAATGAGATGAGTAAGTCATGGCTTCATGTGCCTTCTCACTCACAAGTCACCGGTGAAGAAGTGTTACACCCAGTGTGATTCGATCAAGGCTGATTTTGGCCCAGAAGAACAGAAACACTGCCATGACGAATGATATTAATCACGTGTTATTATCACAGCTTTCAAAGGGCATCACTGTGTTTGAGAAGACAGCGCTTCCATTTTAAATAGCAGCTTTATAAAATGCTCCGGGAATAACAGGGTGAACGCTTTGGAAGATTTTTTTTTTGGGGGGGGTGTTTTACAGTACCACTCAAGTTTAGACACACACACATTCATAGTTTATTTGTGGGTTTTTTTGGTATTTTAACTCTTTTCTACATTATAGAACATATATGGGGGCAGTAACGGTAGTGTAATGGTTAGCATTGTCGCCTCACAGCAAGAAGGTCCGGGTTCGAGCCCCGTGGCCGGCGAGGGCCTTTCTGTGTGGAGTTTGCATGTTCTCCCCGTGTCCGCGTGGGTTTCCTCCGGGTGCTCCTGTTTCCCCCACAGTCCAAAGACATGCAGGTTAGGTTAACTGGTGACTCTAAATTGACCGTAGGTGTGAATGTGAGTGTGAATGGTTGTCTGTGTCTATGTGTCAGCCCTGTGATGACCTGGCGACTTGTCCAGGGTGTACCCCGCCTTTCGCCCGTACTTAGCTGGGATAGGCTCCAGCTTGCCTGCGACCCTGTAGAAGGATAAAGCGGCTAGAGATAATGGATTGATGGACAAAAACGTGCCTAAAATGTTGAATCTAAAATATGATTCAAAAAGTCATCACTGTTTACCATGATGACGCTTTGCACACTATTAGGGCCTCTGCATGCTCTTGCGACAAGGCTTTCGCAGATAGCTTTTCGCAGACAGTTTTAATTTATCGTTGAGCGGGGAGTGATAGGCGTGCGCGATGTTATTCACCGCCACAACGCAAAGGGGCGCGAAGTCGCTAGGAGTAGTTGGTGGGTGTGGTTAGTGGAGTGTTTATCCTCCGGTTACTTATAATGACTAGAACTGGAGTCGTATAGATGTACGTACTTCCTCACTTCCTCGATCAACCGCTCTTCGTGCTGCTCCATCTTCGCTCGTGTTTTTAAAAATGGCGGTCGTGAAAACAAACCAAACCGGGAAAGTAGGGAAGCGGAAGTGCGTGTACAGCGGATGTAGAGTGGACCAATCGGAGCCCTCTTGTCTGCGACGCTGTCTGCGAGGCTTCTGCGGTGGTCACAATTTTTGGGAGGTGCGCGCAGAGCGTCTGTGAAGGGGGGGGGCTATGCAGACGCCATCTGCGACGCCGACTGCGTTGTCAGCATAAATTGGCCTTTAGCATTATCTTAACCAGCTTCATGAGGTAGTCACCTGGAATGCTTTTCAATTAACAGGTGCCTCGTCAAAAGTTAGTGGATTAATTTCTTGCCTTCTTAATGCGTTTGAGATCAAACAGTAAAATAGTCCTTTTCCACAACTGTAGGTAATCCATATTATATCAAGAACCGCTCAACTAAGTAAAGAGAAATGACATCCATCATTACTGTAAGACATGAAGCGTCTTAATAAAAACAAAGTGTTGCCAGGCAAAACAAACTTCACCCAGTAGCGCTTATTTTATACCTATATGTTGATAATGGGCGGCACGGTGGTGTAGTGGTTAGCGCTGTCGCCTCACAGCAAGAAGGTCCGGGTTCGAGCCCCATGGCCGGCGAGGGCCTTTCTGTGCGGAGTTTGCATGTTCTCCCCGTGTCCGCGTGGGTTTCCTCCGGGTGCTCCGGTTTCCCCCACAGTCCAAAGACATGCAGGTTAGGTTAACTGGTGACTCTAAATTGACCGTAG
This sequence comes from Neoarius graeffei, assembly GCF_027579695.1. NCBI lineage: Eukaryota > Metazoa > Chordata > Actinopteri > Siluriformes > Ariidae > Neoarius > Neoarius graeffei. The sequence goes on along the minus strand of NC_083582.1, from coordinate 57,078,424 downwards.
GTGTGAATGTGAGTGTGAATGGTTGTCTGTGTCTATGTGTCAGCCCTGTGATGACCTGGTGACTTGTCCAGGGTGTACCCCGCCTTTCGCCCGTAGTCAGCTGGGATAGGCTCCAGCTTGCCTGCGACCCTGTAGGACAGGATAAAGCAGCTAGAGATAATGAGATGAGATGTTGATAATGGTAATATTTCTCAATAATCAGCTGTCAGGTTATAGTCCTCTGAAAATCCATGACCTTGAGTTTGACATTTCAGTGTCATTCAAGGTCATGGCGGCAACCGAAAGCCCATATGGGACTTCGTATATGTTGATAAGGGTAAACATCTGGCTATCATGAACCATTTTAAAAGTTAGAGCCCTTTGAAAATCCATAACCTTGAGTTTGACCTTTCAAGGTCAAAGATCATGGTGCCAAATGAAAGTCCATATGGGAGTTCTTATATGCTCATAATAGTAAACATTTTGTCTATTGGCAACCGTTTGAGTTATAATGGAAAATGTTATTTTGATTGAAAGGTTGACCTTTCTGGTGACCTTGACCCGATTAAATTTGGGGGATAATCAGGTAATCTACAGACCATTACCCACCTACCCTGAAAATTTCAAGTCAATTAGTGCAACCGTCTAGACGCTAGATTGTTAACAAACAAACCGCACTGATTACAATACCTCGCCCCGCTGACTCCATCGCGGGCGAGGTAATAAAGAAAAACCACTGAATTAGAAGGCGTGTCCAAATGTTTGACTGGTCCTGTATCTCAACATTTTTTGGTAGTCTCATCTCATTATCTCTAGCCGCTTTATCCTGTTCTACAGGGTCGCAGGCAAGCTGGAGCCTATCCCAGCTGACTACGGGCGAAAGGCGGGGTACACCCTGGACAAGTCGCCAGGTCATCACAGGGCTGACACATAGACACAGACAACCATTCACACTCACATTCACACCTACGGTCAATTTAGAGTCACCAGTTAACCTAACCTGCATGTCTTTGGACTGTGGGGGAAACCCACGCGGACAACATGCAAACTCCACACAGAAAGGCCCTCATCGGCCACGGGGCTCGAACCCAGGACCTTCTTGCTGTAAGGTGACAATGCTAACCACTACACCACCGTGCCACCCCTTTTTTGGTAGTTATAAGAAAAAAAAGGAAGTAAAGTTAGATGGGGAAAAAAAACGAACGTAAACCAAAAGGCAAGCAAGCAGGGTGATTAAAGTTGGTCTCACCCTACACTTCACATTTTGTATATTTACATCCATCCGTCTGTCCGTCCATCCATCATCCCTTCAATTCTCTTCGAGGAGCCATTTTATTTGTAGACACCAGCCTCACTGCGATGAGTTCTAGAGATAACCAGCATTTTTTTTTAAGTGTTTGGAAATATTGTTTAAATATTTAAACAAAACCAGACATATCAGGAAAAAGGTGGGGGTCATGTCCCAAGCTGTCCCGGTGTTATATCAATACTGGTTTCCTTCTAAATTTGACAGGATGCAGTGCACCATAATACGATTAGCTTTGTACTAAATAGCAGTTATCATTGCTCAGGATTTAGGCGACAAATGTTGCAGCACAAGTGTTCAATTTCACATCTTGACCTTTAAGATACTTGTCGCAGATATTGTCCTGAGTGACACAGCAAAAATTCTCCTTTTTGACGTCTGAAATTGTGATTCTGAATCCCGATCATACCGTTGGATTGATGATCAGGGGTCAAAGTTCTTCATATGCCCTAAGGCGGTGACGATCTTTGTTTCTATAGCCCTCTGCGTCTCACATAGTTAGTTAGGGTTACAGTGGGGGACTGGTCCTCTGGCAACTGTGAGAGTTTGACTCTCTACTCACATCTGTATTGCGGTGTGCCTCACCAGGTGGCAGTAGGTGCCACTTTTATGATGGTCTTGGGTATGACCCGACTGTGAATAGAACTCATGATCTCCCGGTCGAGAGGCGGACACGCTAACCACTAGGCCAACTCGCGGTACCATGACCAGGGGCACAACAGAGCATAATTGACCATGCTTACTAGATGGAAAGGGTAGCATTACACACTCTGCTGTCAATTAGAGCAACAGGTGTGGGCTTGTGTACGAGGGGCAAAAGTTGGGTGTGTGGGATTTGGGTATGATCTATTTTGTGAGAAAATGGTGGCATTGTTTGCACGACAGTCACAATTCCCATACAAGTAATAAGCTGTAAACAAATTGTCATCTCTCTTGTTCCTTTTCATATTTACTTTCAAAGGAGGACATTTAGGCGGCACGGTGGTGTAGTGGTTAGCGCTGTCGCCTCACAGCAAGAAGGTCCGGGTTCGAGCCCCGTGGCCGGTGAGGGCCTTTCTGTGCGGAGTTTGCATGTTCTCCCCGTGTCCGCGTGGGTTTCCTCCGGGTGCTCCGGTTTCCCCCACAGTCCAAAGACATGCAGGTTAGGTTAACTGGTGACTCTAAATTGACCGTAGGTGTGAATGTGAGTGTGAATGGTTGTCTGTGTCTATGTGTCGGCCCTGTGATGACCTGGCGACTTGTCCAGGGTGTACCCCGCCTTTCGCCCGTAGTCAGCTGGGATAGGCTCCAGCTTGCCTGCGACCCTGTAGAACAGGATAAAGCAGCTAGAGATAATGAGATGAGATGAGGAGGACATTTACTCCTGGGACTGTTTCTGGATCAAACCACCTGGTTAAACACAGCTCACGCTTTATAAGGGATCTGAGAAGGTCAAAGCTCTCTGCTGACCTGGAAGTACTTATGACATCATACGAAACTGTTACTTAGTTGCATTCACTTCCTGTCCTACGCAGCATAGGTCAAGTTTATAGCGCTTTTAACAACAGACATTGTCGCAAAGCAGCTTTAAGCCAATATCTCACTGGGCTGCGACAGCTTGTGACAAATTGCGAACGTCATTCGCGAGAGAGTTTCAAAAGTGTCTTGAAACATTCGTGGGGCCTGTCAATTTCCTCGCATGAGTCGCAAAGTATCGCTCCTTCGTCGCTGACATTTTGAACATGTTCAAAAAATTTGTGCGACAGAATTTCTCTCAAAATAGTCGCAAATGCGTCGCTGCTGTCGCGAACCCTTCTCAAGTCAGTTTCCGTGAGGCTTCCTCTACTTCTCTGCCTGCCGAGGGAAAGCCGGGCTGCGACAGCCTGCGACTAGTTGGAGACACAACAATTGCGGTAAAATATGCGAATATCAATCCAGTGTGATTCCAAGTGAAAATTGTCGCTAATTCGCATATTTTATCGCAATTGTGTCTCCAACTAGCCGCGGGCTGTCGCAGCCCAGTGAAATACTACCCTTACAGAAAATTAAAGACTTTAAACATGAGCTAATTTTATCCTTAATTTATCCCCAATGAGCGAGCTTGTGGTGACGGTGGCAAGGGAAAACTACCTCAGATGACATGAGGAAGAAACCTCGAGCGGGACCAGACTCAAAAGGGAACCCATCCTCATTTGGGTGATAAGACAATGTGGTTATAAATAACTTGCTTCTATAACAGTGTCCTATATACAAATCACAAAGTATGACCGTGAAAACAGGAAAATCATTATCCCCTGCCAAACTGTATAGAAATGGCGTCCGTCCGTCCACGTTTCAGGGCCATATCTTTAAAACCACTGAAGATATCTTCATGAAACTTTGTATACGGTACATATCAAGCAACATGTGAACTGGTGACTTTTGCTATTTTGGATTTTTGAAAGTTTTTTTCAAATTTTTACACCAAAAATAGATTTTGATTTAGTTTCTAAGAGCAATGTTCGTTTCTGGAGCAACCCAAAACTATTCATGATATGGATTTGAAACTTGGTGTACATGTGAACAAGGTGATGTAGATGTGCCTTTTCATGTTTCTATGGAAACAATTTCAGACTTGGTCTCTCAGGTTGGTCTTAAGGGTTGGTTTTGTTTCCGGAGCAGAACTTGAAAACTATGAGTGGTGTGGTCTTGAAAGTTGGTATATGTGCCTTTTGATACTAAGAAATGTGAGAAATGTTAATTTTTAGCTCATCTGGACCAAAGGCCCGGTGGGTTTATGCCATGGGCTGCTGAGGTCAGTGTAAAGAGGTAGGGTTGGTTTCCTGCAGCAGAACTTGAAAAATGTGACAAATAATATCTTGAAACTTGGTATATAGGGCGGGGGATATAGATGACTGTTTTCTTGTTATAGTTTTAACATGAAATCTGTTTTGTTGAAGTTATAAACCGTTCATGACAACTGCACTGCTAAAGTTGGCAAGTCAACTGTAGTCCTTAGCCATAAAAGCATTACTGTAAGTGTCCAGAGCATCTTCCAAGTGCGACTTTCGACTGTCCATATGGGGCCGTCCTCCACAGGAGCGACGTGATGAGACTCAAGCCAGACGTAGGGCATCAGGATGAATCAGGCAGGTCAGCATCTCGATCTCAGGATTGACATGCAACTCAGAGGGACGGACAAGGTGGCATTTGCCAAATTGCTCTTGGCGACCGCGTTCCAAAGGTCAGAGTTGAACACTTTAGCATCATGTTGGACCTGAGCGAGGAAACAAGGTTCTTCTCCACAGAAACAAGCTCTCTGTACATCTCAGACTATGTAGCTATCTCCTGCACATATTCACTGCTATGTGAGGTTTTTTTTTTTCACTATATGCAGTAATATGTCTACAATGCACTAGATGCTAGTATTTCACAAACGTGTGAACAGGAAGGGACAGAATGCCAGAGCATCACACTGTTGGCCATATTGAATGTAACATACATACGTTGCGTGTGATTTTATATATATATATATATATATATAAAATTACACACACACACAGCTCAGCGTAAATGAGTGCACCCCCTTTGAAAAGTAACATTTTAAACAATATCTCAATGAACACAAACAATTTCCAAAATCTTGAAAGACAAAGTTTAATATAACATCTGTTTAACTTATGAAAGTAAGGTTAATAATATAACTTGGATTACACATTTTTCAGTTTTACTCAAATTAGGGTGGTGCAAAAATGAGTACACCCCACAACAAAAACTACTCCATCTAGTACTTTGTATGGCCTCCATGATTTTTAATGACAGCGCCAAGTCTTCTAGGCATGGAATGAACAAGTTGGTGACATTTTGCAACATCAATCTTTTTCCATTCTTCAACAATGACCTCTTTTAGTGACTGGATGCTGGAAGGAGAGTGATGCTCAACTTGTCTCTTCAGAATTCCCCATAGGTGTTCGATTGGGTTCAGATCAGGAGACATACTCGGCCACTGAAATACTTTCACCCTGTTCTTCTTCAGAAATCCAACAGTGGCCTTAGATGTGTGTTTAGTCATGTTGGAAAAGTGCACGACGACCAAGGGCACGGAGTGATGGTAGCATCTTCTCTTTCAGTATGGAGCTCTATACCGAAAGTGTGTGTGTGTGTGTGTGTATATATATATATATATATATATATATATATATATATACACACACACACATACAGTTGTGTTCAAAATAATAGCAGTGTGTTTAAAAACATGAGTAAAGCTCAAAATCCTTATAATAGTTTTTATTTCTATGCATTGGGAACACTGCACATTATATTCTACATCAAAACATGAAGAAAAATGTATCAATATTTTAATTACTTTACAGAAAATGAAGAAAAATGAATTTTGGGCTGTTCAAAAAAATAGCAGTGTCTGCGTTTTTCATTACAAACTCCAAATATTTACTGTATAAACTGAAAAAATCTTTAGTATTTAGCATTCCTGTGAATCACTAAACTAATATTTAGTTGTATAAGAAGTTTCTGAGAACTTCTGGCACCTGTGAACAGGTATTCCAGCCCAGGATGATTTGACAACATTCCACAATTCCTCTGCATTTCTTGGTTTTGCCTCAGAAACAGCATTTTTGACGTCACCCCACAAGTTTTCTATCGGATTAAGGTCCGGGGATTGGGCTGGCCACTCCATAACTTTCATTTTGTTGGTCTTGAACCCTGATGCTGCTCGCTTACTGGTGTGTTTGGGGTCGCTGTCTTGTTGAAACACCCATTTCAAGGACATTTCCTCTTCAGCATAAGGCAACATGACCTCTTCAAGTATTTTGATATATGCAAACTGATCCATGATCCCTGGTATGCGACAAATGGGCCCAACACCATAGTAAGAGAAACATTCTCATATCATGCTTGCACCACCATGCTTCACTGTCTTCAGAGTGTACTGTGGCTTGAATTCACTGTCTGAGGGTCGTTTGACAAACTGTCTGCGGCTCTTGGACCCAAAACGAACAATTTTACTTTCATCAGTCCACAAAATGTTTCTCCATTTCTCTTTAGGCCAGTCGATGTGTTCTTTGGCAAATTGTATCCTCTTCAGCACGTCTTTTTTTTAACACTCGGACTTTGCGGGGGCTTCTTGCCGATAGATTAGCTTCACACAGGCATCTTCTAATTGTCACAGTACTCACAGGTAACTTCAGACCGTCTTTGATCACCCTGGAGCTGATCATTGGCTGAGTCTTTGCCATTCTGGCTATTCTTCGATCCATTCGAATAGTAGTCTTCCGTTTTCTTCCACGTCTCTCTGGCTTTGCTGTCCATTTTAAAGCACTGGAGATCATTTTAGCTGAGCAGCCCATCATTTTCTGCACTTCTTTATGCGTTTTCCCCTCTCCAATCAACGTTTTAATCAAAGCACGCTGTTCTTCTGAACAATGTCTGGAACGACCCATGTTTCTCAGGTTTTCAGAGAGAAATGGATGTACAACATGTGCTGGCTTCATCCTTAAATTAGGGCCACCTGATTGACCTCACTAATTAAACTCCACACTGCTATTATTTTGAACACGCCCCTTTCACTTAATTATTCAATTACACAGACTCAGGAGCATGCATATCATGAATGTTGGGTCTGTTGGTTTTCTACGACTTTACTACACCTACTGGTAAATTATTTGCTGTGTAGTAATATAATTTCTACCAAAAGCAGTGATTGATCTGGTTAGTCATGTTGGACTGCTATTATTTTGAACACAACTTTTATATATATATATATATATATATATATATATATATATATATATACATATATATATATACACACACACACACACACATATATATACATACATATATACACACACACATTATATATAGCTAGCTAGCACTGGCAGTGAAATCCACTGAATTTGTAGAATAGTGATATTTTCCTCTATTAATCTCTTCTTTTAGATGCACAAAGGTTTACTTATTGATTAGTTCATATCCTGCATGCCAAGGCAAGTCTGTAGTTTCAAAATTGGAATAGATTTTTCCTTTTACATTGATTAGCTCAGGTGACAGCTAATGACTCCTACATCTGCGCGTGTGTGTGTGTGTGTATAAACTGCTACACTAGCAGAGCCTACTGTTGTTAAGTTTAAGACGCTGTGACTGAACGGTTATGTGTAGGAGTTCGAGATGTTTTTACATATTCTACAGATGTGTGCGCGCATGCATTGTGGAAAGATCTGCTGACTGATCTTATTTTCTTCCTGAGTCATTGTACCAGCGTAAGAGGAAACAGCACTCGCACACAATCACAGCTTCACTCCATTATGCTCCGTACATCATTCAACAAGAGGGAAAAAAACTGTAATAGGAAGAATAAATGAATCCAAGTTTAACTAGTTGAAAAGTGAACACAAAACAGATGACGTGACCTTTTCTTTAAAGAATGACAAAGCATGTGAAAGGATTTGACACTGGATAAACAAAACATAGGGGCATCTTTCTAATCACTTTCTGAGAAATAGACTCTCCAATCGGATGCAGTGTGTGTGTGTCGCCTTCTCTTATCTAGTGCAGATTGACTGCTTTCATCTCCAACCCAGACCTGGAGACCCTGGACTATCCCAGCTTAACATACTATCTCCCAAGCCCATGCGTGTGCACACACTTGCACTCCAAAGCTGTTATCAGACCCATGAAGACACTCACCTACTGTATAGACCAGTGTGCATACACGCACCAGTTTTACCATCCCAGATCAGATCAGCCCCCTCCTCCGTTCTTTGTTTCCCCTTTCCCTGTCCTCTCCCTGCTTTTGTTTTTCTACCTTTGAGCCCGTGCTAATCTTTACCCCTTTGACATCTGGAATGTCCTCTGCTTTTGATCGTGAGGGAGTTTGAGTGAGAGACTGCAAGCAAACTTGTATTAAATATACACACCTCTGACTATTGTTCCTCATGCTTTCACTGTAATTAGGTAGAAAATACTGAGCTGCTGTTTGTTTTTCCACTTATAGTGACAATGGCAGCCATGAAAACCCAGGAGCAGCGAAGCAGCCCCTTAAAATCGCCCATCCAAAGTGAGTATGATGACAACGGTAAACCTTATGCGTGCATTCGAATATAATACAAGCAGAGGTGGACAAAGTACCTAACTTCATTACTGAAGTCCAAGTACAGATCCCATTGGTCAAATGTTACTCCGATACAAGTGAAAAGGTTGTCCAGTCAAATTTTTACTTAAGTTAAAGTACTGAAGTATAGACCTCTTCGCATGTTTGTGAACAAACCGACCGTTGCCAGGATGCGCACGCAGCCTGGACCCAGAAACAATGGCGCTGCCCATAGACCGGCATTATGAGCGGTCAGATTATGCCAAACAATTGTCGTTACAAGATCGAGAATGCTACATAAATAAGTTAACTCTAACAAGTGGACATCGCCTACCGGATCCGCATTTAATTAAAGAGTGGACGGACGATGTTAGTAAGTTCCCTGGTATACAATGGCCAGATATATACTCGTACCTTATTGACAAGACTTCAGTGTACACCCACGAAAAACTTCGTGCCTACAAGTCTTTAGACGCATATGATTGTGTGTGGGCATGTACAACTTGATTAACAGTCGGACATTCATATTCATTTTGTTTTAATCAAATTATGCCAGTGATGTGATGGCAATGTGGCTTTAGCTACAACAGCAAATCCCAACACTAAACAGCAATTTGCAGGAGGTAATGGCATGAAAGGAATGATGGTGTAAAGAGTGCAGCTAAGAGAAATCAGAGCTGCGTAAAAAGCGAGAGGCAGAGAGCAGAAATGAAACTGAACGGGGCGGGAGCTAGGTTAGAGCAGTCAACGTAAGTTGGCATTTAGAGTGAGGGCACACAATTTTACCTTTCCATCCTTGCTTTAAAATTGTGATTTTCGGCATACACAAATAATGATGGCACAAAATCTGGACTGCTTGAGTCAAGCGAGACCTCTCCTACAAACAAAATTGCATGCAAAGCTAAGTTAACATGCTAACAATATTCATTACATTGTGTAACTATGACCCAGCTAATCAGACAAACGCTACCAAAGTATTTTGCTACATCAATAAACGAAGACTAGAAAGAATAAAAAAAAGAAAGATTTAATAAATAGCCTGATCTTACCTGTGATGAAGTGGGCGCTGCAAACCCGCGCATTTTTGATAGTGCTTTCATCCCAGTCTACACGTTTGATGGCTTGTAGCCATAGACGTCGGCGATTTTTTCGGAATGGGTGAGATCCTGCTGGAATTCTGTACATTTTAACCCCATCACTGCTACGATTCTGACACCCGAAAACACAACAACTAGGCATTTCTGAGTCTTTTTTGGGTCCTGGCTGCGCGCGCAATTTCCGCTTACGTATGAATGACGTTTACTGCGAAGGGGTCTATTTGCTTTTAAAAATACTTTTAACACTTAAGTACATTTTCTGTCAACCCATCATTGTATTATTACCACAGCGCTTACAAAACCTAACACCGTTACCAAAGACAGAAATGTGAATTCACAAAATGAACGCATGTTGTGCCATCATGGTGGTTTCACATTAAGCTAGCTAGTCAGTGAAGCTCCACCGGACATGCTAGCAAACTCTCTTCAAACTCAAAATCATACTGGGTAGCTAACGCTACTAGAAAAGAAAGATTTCTACATTGTTTATTTGGCAAGATTATGCTAAAACATATTTCTGAAAGGACTTCAGATAAGTTAAATGTTATTCATGTTAGCGTAACATGCTAACTAAGAGTGTCCAAGTTAACTAGCTATGTGTTAACGTTAGCAGGCAAATCCATAGAAAGTCATTTGACTAACTGGACTGCATAGCTATTGCAATGTTATCGCTAACTCTAAAAGCACAGACAGCTTCATTCCAAGCTTTCTCTTGGAATAAAACGTTTACATTCCTCAACATGCTTCCGCAGGTTGGATGGCGAGTTTTTGTAGGCCGTGATGTGGTTCATTTTCGGCAAACAAAGCAAACATTTAAAACGAAACGACTCTAGCCCTTTCAGAAAACTGAAATATGGGTTCTAGGAAAAGTCATGGGTGCATTCATTCTCCAGAAGAACCGCCTCCTTCCGTTCTGCCATCAACTGATGGTGTTAAATAACGCTGCTGAGAAATCGCTGAACTTGGTTTTATACAGTCTATGGATGTGACGTGACCCTAGTGATTACTGACAGGCCGTCTCAGTGTCACCTGCGAAAAAAACCCATCCACTTTCAAAGCCGCTTCATAGTAATGAAGACCTTGATAGAAATGTAGTGGAGTGAAAAGTACGATATTTGCCTTTCAAATATCAAATCAAGTTTATTTGTATCGCGCTTTTAACAATAAACATTGTCGCAAAGCAGCTTTACAGAATTTGAACGACTTAAAACATGAGCTAATTTTATCCCTAATCTATCCCCAATGAGCAAGCCTGTGGCGACGGTGGCAAGGAAAAACTCCCTCAGACGACATGAGGAAGAAACCTCGAGAGGAAGCAGACTCAAAAGGGAACCCATCCTCATTTGGGCAACAACAGACAGCCTGACTATAATATTAACAGTTTTAACAGGTATAACCCTCAACTGTCCTCATGGGGCCGTCCTTCACAGGAGTGGGGCGATAAAACTCCGACCAGACACAGAATGTAGAAGTTAAAGTCATACGTTTCCAAAAAAAAAACTCAAGTAAAGTACAGATACTCAAAAAGTGTACTTAAGTACAGCACTCAAGTAAATGTACTTCGTTACTGTCCACCTCTGAATACAAGTGAGGATATTAGCTTTGAAATGTTCAAACCAGTAAACGTGCTCGAGATTTTCTGGAGCAGTGTACAAGGGAAAAATAGATTGAAGAGGCGTATAAACATTATTATAATATCTGTACTGAGGTAACAAATTGTGTAGTGTTGTATGCAAGTAAAAAATAGTTAAACAAGTGTTAGCAAGCTCTAAGGGTAGGGCTGTTGGGAAAACTGACCCAGTGACCAACCATGGGCCACATTCTTTTTTCCGCATGACTAAAGCACACGAGCGCACACACACCATAACTCCTCCACTAACATAAACAACAGACCGTCACCTTTGAACTCCTCACCTCTCATCTGCTAATCTGTGTAGCTGGTCTGTCTCATTGTATATCTATTTGTGACCAAAATACATACATCTTCCCCTTTATCTAAGCTAAATGCCTCTTCGGCTTTTAAGTCCAGAAGAGCTTTAATCAAAGACAAGCTGCCGCTCGTGTCGTCTTTTACTCCGACATTAGTACTCGGCCTGCACTACATATCGTCTGTTACGTATTTATCTCAGTGTTGCAGTCGAGTCACTAAACCTCGAGTCCGACACAAGCCCCGCCCACTATCAACAGGGCAAATAACATGAGAGAGGGTTAACACTAGCTACTTCATCGCTCAGCAAGCAAGCCCCGCTATCAACAGAGCAATGAACATAGCGTGTCACTTCCTTCTCTGGGTGGAGTCTCGCCAAATGACGATTGAAGTTCGAGGTGGTCCCCGTCGTCTCCTCGATAGTTCTTCTACATATGGGACACATAGCAGTGCATTTTTCCCCACTGCACGAGAAGTCTGTATAAGCAAAGTGGACAATCCTATCCCATTCTCTCCAGGCATTTTAGCCCCATTAACGTTAGTTTGTTCCTGAACATGACGTATGAACAGGTGAGTGTGCATTCTCTTGCACAAAATTAGCATAAAAATATATATATTTTTTAAAAATCTGAGTCCTCGTCTCCAATTTACGAGTCCTTAAAATTCGGGCACGAGTCGGACTCTAGTACTACAAGCCTGATGCAAACGTGCACTTTTAACAAAGTCACATTTCTAACTGTGTTGTGGATATCCTGATCGGGTAAGCGTTCAGGTACAAGCGACCAGGTGTTCAAGGTGAGTGTGAGGGCTTTTAATTCATACATAACAACGAATCTCAATAAATTTGGTTAAAAGTAACACACGCATCAGTTTTAGCTCGAATGTGACTGTTTTAAATACAGCCCCGATTCCAAAAAAGTTGGGACAAAGTACAAATTGTAAATAAAAACGGAATGCAATGATGTGGAAGTTTCAAAATTCCATATTTTATTCAGAATAGAACATAGATGACATATCAAATGTTTAAACTGAATCATTTAAAGAGAAAAATTAGATGATTTTTAAATTTCATGACAACACATCTCAAAAAAGTTGGGACAAGGCCATGTTGACCACTGTGAGACATCCCCTTTTCTCTTTACAACAGTCTGTAAATGTCTGGGGACTGAGGAGACAAGTTGCTCAAGTTTAGGGATAGGAATGTTAACCCATTCTTGTCTAATGTAGGATTCTAGTTGCTCAACTGTCTTAGGTCTTTTTTGTCGTATCTTCCGTTTTATGATGCGCCAAATGTTTTCTATGGGTGAAAGATCTGGACTGCAGGCTGGCCAGTTCAGTACCCGGACCCTTCTTCTACGCAGCCATGATGCTGTAATTGATGCAGTATGTGGTTTGGCATTGTCATGTTGGAAAATGCAAGGCCTTCCCTGAAAGAGACGTCGTCTGGATGGGAGCATATGTTGCTCTAGAACCTGGATATACCTTTCAGCATTGATGGTGTCTTTCCAGATGTGTAAGCTGCCCATGCCACACGCACTAATGCAACCCCATACCATCAGAGATGCAGGCTTCTGAACTGAGCGCTGATAACAACTTGGGTCGTCCTTCTCCTCTTTAGTCCGAATGACACGGCGTCCCTGATTTCCATAAAGAACTTCAAATTTTGATTCGTCTGACCACAGAACAGTTTTCCACTTTGCCACAGTCCATTTTAAATGAGCCTTGGCCCAGAGAAGACGTCTGCGCTTCTGGATCATGTTTAGATACGGCTTCTTCTTTGAACTATAGAGTTTTAGCTGGCAATGGTGGATGGCACGGTGAATTGTGTTCACAGATGATGTTCTCTGGAAATATTCCTGAGCCCATTTTGTGATTTCCAATACAGAAGCATGCCTGTATGTGATGCAGTGCCGTCTAAGGGCCCGAAGATCACGGGCACCCAGTATGGTTTTCCAGCCTTGACCCTTACGTACAGAGATTCTTCCAGATTCTCTGAATCTTTTGATGATATTATGCACTGTAGATGATATGTTCAAACTCTTTGCAATTTTACACTGTCGAACTCCTTTCTGATATTGCTCCACTATTTGTCGGCGCAGAATTAGGGGGATTGGTGATCCTCTTCCCATCTTTACTTCTGAGAGCCGCTGCCACTCCAAGATGCTCTTTTTATACCCAGTCATGTTAATGACCTATTGCCAATTGACCTAATGAGTTGCAATTTGGTCCTCCAGCTGTTCCTTTTTTGTACCTTTAACTTTTCCAGCCTCTTATTGCCCCTGTCCCAACTTTTTTGAGATGTGTTGCTGTCATGAAATTTCAAAATGTCTCACTTTCGACATTTGATATGTTGTCTATGTTCCATTGTGAATACAATATCAGTTTTTGAGATTTGTAAATTATTGCATTCCGTTTTTATTTACAATTTGTACTTCGTCCCAACTTTTTTGGAACCGGGGTTGTATATTGCAAGTTGTATCAATCACACAAACCTGTAACAGTATAATTACTTTTCTCTTTCTGTTTTCTATTAAGCTGTCATGTTTTTATCCAAATCAATCTCTTCTTTGTGTGAAACCTCATGGTTACGACGGAGCGCCAGCATCACCCTCCACATAGACTTTTCCTCTCTTTGCACTTCTGGCATGAGTCACAGATGAGCTGGAACCAATGGTCCAAATAAAGTTCAAGTATTTCATAGCGCACGAAAGGGGGAAGGTGCCAAGGGTGCATGCACTGTCAAACTTCGCTGCCAAACCAACCTCTTCCAAGTGTTAAATTCCTGAAACTTAAACGCAGCTCAAATCAAACTTTGAGGCCTCATGCAACTTAGTGTCAGCACAGCCATACAATAAATCAAAAATAAATAAAATACCCTTTAGTCAAATTAAACAGTCTTAAACGTTAGCATTTGTAATTCTTGTGCATGCACAGTCAGGTCCATAAGTATTTGGACAGTGAAGTTTTTGCCTCTGCACTCCACCACAGTGCAGTGGATGTGAAATGAAGACGTGATAAGTGTCGACTTTTGACTTTTATTCAAGTGGTTTAAAAAATGTTTAAAAGTTATTCCACGAAATCGAGTCGTACATGAGCCGATAGCCGACGAGGCACGTAGCATCGAGTTGGCTATAAGCCATGTCCGATGAGATTGAGTGGAATAACTGTTTTATTCTATCCACATTCACTGGATTTTGAGAAACAGAGCATTTTTATTTTCTGCAAATTCAATAAATAAAAACTTTATATAAAACGTCCGACAAAATAATTTCTGCTTAGAATGTAAACAAGGGGCGGCACGGTGGTGTAGTGGTTAGCGCTGTCGCCTCACAGCAAGAAGGTCCTGGGTTCGAGCCCCATGGCCGGTGAGGGCCTTTCTGTGTGGAGTTTGCATGTTCTCCCCGTGTCCGCGTGGGTTCCCTCCGGGTGCTCCGGTTTCCCCCACAGTCCAAAGACATGCAGGTTAGGTTAACTGGTGACTCTAAATTGACCGTAGGTGTGAATGTGAGTGTGAATGGTTGTCTGTGTCAGCCCTGTGATGACCTGGTGACTTGTCCAAGGTGTACCCCGCCTTTCGCCCGTAGTTAGCTGGGATAGGCTCCAGCTTGCCTGCGACTCTGTAGAACAGGATAAAGCGGCTAGAGATAATGAGATGAGAGAATGTAAACAAACCGGCGAAATGACTAACAATTCGTAAAAAATACTATAATTCTTGAAAAAAAAAACCTTCCGATAATCAAATATTTTTATTCCATATTTTGTTGCTTTTTTTTGGGGGGGGGGGGGGGGGGTTGTTTTTGAGTAGTTTTTATTTCATTCTCGGTTGGTTCAGCAACACACTCCACCATTTTTGTTTCTCTCTGCTCATGGTATATGAGCTGATAGCGTAGTAGTAAAGTAGCCAATCAGAGTGCACGATTGCTCATAGGCAGTGAATGTGAATAGAATAAATTGCAATAACCACTGCAGGTGTGCTTTTCATTGGTGAAATTCATCAGACAGTGTATCAGTCTTTTACTTTATATTGTTTACATTTTAGTTACACTTGGCTAAGAATTTAGTCAGTTCCTGCATGGCCATGATTTGATGGAAAGCTTATGTTCTCTTGACAGATGACAGCCGTCCCATTGCACAGTCAAAGGCTGTTCAGTTTCGTACCATTGCACCGAAAGCTCCAACTTTGGGTTCATCCTCTGCAGTGATCTCTAGCCAGCCACCCACTAACCTTCCAGAGGCTTCTACAGCCGTCAGTCCCAAATCCATCTTAGTACCAGCACAGAACTACGCGCTCATGCAAGTAGCTGGACAGGAGGGTACTTTCTCATTGGTGGCCTTGCCTCAGACATCACCCCAAAGTCAAATCCAAAATAACTTAAAATTGCCTATTCCCAGGTATCAGTCAGTGAGAAGCCAGAGAGCATCGGAGAAAGCGAACAGTAAGAACTCGGTCAAGGTGGCCAAGTTTTCACAAGCCAAGTGTGCAGTAAAAACAAACTTGGATGTTTCCAGTTTACCTGAGACTTCAGAATCATCCTCTGAACAGATTGTTGGGATGGGGTCTGCTTCTTCATCTGAAGTGTTGCTGCCGGACAATGCTGTCCTTTGCACAGCATCACGGAAAGAGCAAGCTGTGAAAAGATGCACTGAAAACTTCAGCTACTCCACCAGCACCTCTGCCACTGCACTTGTTGCCCCCGTCAGTAACAGCAAAACCATAAAAACCCAGACAGAAGGTGCCTCTGCAGGAAGTGCTATCACTGTCCTCTCCCCCACTATCTTCAGCAAAGCTGTCCAGATCATCCCCTCTCCCCCCAAGGGCAAACTCCCCATTCTGCCTTACGCCAAGGTGAAGAATTCTCTCTTACCATCTCCAGGTCTTGCCAGCACCCAGTCCCCAGTGAAAGTCTCGTCAGTCCAGGCTAAAAATAAGCCAAAAAGCTCGCCAGACATCAAAGGCATGGTCGCAGACAGCAGAACCAGGAGTGTAAATACCACCCACTGCAAGAAGCCTACAGGCAAGAGGCGAGGGAGGAAAAGGAAAACCATGGAGGACATTTTGTCCTTTGAGGCAAAGAAGAAGAGATCTTTGTCATTTTTCTCTAGGAGAGTACCAGAGAAACCAACACCTGGCACCCAGTCTTCTTCCTCACACGACAAGGTTGTGGACATTTCGAAAAAATACCGCAGCATTCGTCCAAAGCCTATTCTAGTAATGGAAACGACTGTTCCTCGACTTGTACCATTGGCTTCTCTATCAAGCTCCAAGAACCCTGACCAGAAACTTCTCATGGAGCAGATGTCGTCAGGAAAAGCACTTGGTACTGTCCAGCCAGCCTTATTGTCCATACCAGCGCCAGGGCAGCAATCTATGGCTGAAACTGGAAATTGTGGAAGGTTTGCATACGTAGGTAGCCGTGCACTCCACCGATGTACAACCTGCAGTAGGTGTTTCCAGTTCAAGCATCACTTACAGAGTCACATGAACAGCCACAGTAACCTGAGACCATATGGGTGTCCAGTGTGTAGGAAAGCCTATGCTCACTCCGGTAGCCTAAGCACACACATGAAGCTTCACCATTCAGAGGGGAGGCCGAGGAAAAGCCTCCGCTGTGAGTTTTGTGAAAAAGCGTTTGGGTACGTCGGTGTGTACTTCAGCCACCTCCGAGAGGTGCACAGGGTCATCCTTACAGTAGAGCCATCCATCCGTCAACATGAGGAGAACACACCCATAGAAGGGTAAGAATATCAAAGCAGTTTATATAAACTAATATATTTAAATAATATTGGCTGGTATTGAGTGGTATATCGGAGATATTCCATTCAGCCAGCATGATATTGAACAAGTCAAAAACGAGGAGATGAATGGAATACATCTGATATACCACGAAAGAAAGCCAGTAAATATTATTATTATTTTACATACACATTCCTTTCAGGTGTTCATCGCGTCCTTCTTTTTCAAAGTCTCTCAAAATCTTCCATATTTAACGACGCGACCCCGGCGGCCATGTTTGTTTACAGTTTGTCACCATCACTTGCTAGCGTGGAAGTTGTACATCTCGTTGTCTTGACAACCATGCAATATCGTAAACCATATTCAACACTCATTCTCCACTGGCTAGAGTGACGTAATACACATAGGATAAGCGATATGCTAACAGTATCGCGTGCTATCGAACCAAATGAATGGAACCCACTAGAAGGGAATAGAATACACGTTTTTATTCCATCAAAAAAGTGTCCTGTATGTATAATAATTTACTTTATTGACTTTCTCCCACAATTCCAAAAGTATGATGGTAGCTGCACCATATGGCCAAAGGTTTGTGGACACTTGACCATCAAATCCATGTGGATATGGTGATTTGCTCAGCCACAAGAGCATTAGTGAGATCATGTGAGGAGACCTGGGGTACAGTCAGTGTTCCAGTTCAGGGTGTTCAGTGGGGTTCTTCTACTCTAAACTTTGCAAACCATGTCTTTATGGAGCTTGCTTTGTGCAAAGGAACATTGTCATGCCGGAACAGGTTCGGGCCTCTTAGTTCCAGTGAAGGGAGATTGTAATGCTATTGCTGGGTTTCAGTCATGTGACTTTTCTTAGCGGTTTTACCGGAAGTGAAATAGCTGGTGGTCTAAACGGCTGCCGTAGTACAAACAACTAGTGATAACTAATCAGAGTATGCTCGTAATCTAGAAGCCACTGCTGGCTTTAGATATATTCAGAAGATTACTATGTGCAATGGAATCGACCCCTACAGTCTGGGGAAAGAAGGATTTATCATACGATCTGGAAAACTACCCTTCAGTCGAGTTCCCCGACATCTCGAACTATCTGGTGTTGCAGACGTCCTTCTACACCGCAAAACAGACGAAAGCGTGGAAGAGTATGGAGGCTTACAACTTTTTTGTATGTGGCTGGGTAAAGGACCTCGCTATCAAGTCGCTACCCAATGAATCCTGGATTGTTTTTGCCCGCATAAGTGTGGCTTTTTTTTTTTAACTTTTCATTTGCGTCTGTACAACGAAGCGCTGCAAGTTGAAGTGTAAACAAACAGTTCGCTTGATTCTCACTTGTGCTGGCTCTTATCTCTCAGGTAAATCATTCACAAAGATAATCAGAAACCCCTTTAAAGACCTGGATCTGAGTTAAACAAGACGGAGAAGTGATCACGGCGCATTGTAACTGTACGGCTGGGGAAGGATTTTGTCGCGACCTTCATGCATATGGACTTTGTGAGGAGTGAAGAGTAAACAAAGAAACATCTGGGGACTTTAGGGCTTCGTAACTTTAAAAAAAAAAAAAGTACCGTAAAATGATGACACATAGCAAGAAAAGTCCTTGGAAAACACAAAGGACAGAGCTGAGAGGGAGATACAAACCTTTCACCAAGTGATCACTGCAAACTCGAGCATGCTTCGACTCGGCTCCCTTCGATTTCAGCGAGAGGTTCAAAAGCCACCTTTCTCCACGTCTTTTTGTGAAATCCTGTGTTCGTTCACCCTTGATTAGTTCACGGGGAACCCTGAAGAAACTCATCAGTTTCACGGTTTGATCGATTCGAACAACCTAAAACAACGCAAGCGTAAGGCATTTTTCATGCGAGCAATGCACCTTCTCCGTACAAACGCTTTGTCAACTGAGCTTTGGTAGACCACCAGCTAAAGTTTGGAATAAATAATGAGGCGGATGTGACATGACGTCACATGAAACCCAGCAATACTATAGAAAATCAACTTAATAATGGTGTGCTTCAACTTTATGGCAACAGTTTTAGGAGGACCCACACACTGGTGTCAGATGTCCACAAACATTTGGCCATATAGTGTACATAAGAGATACCAAATGATGCTTAGGTGTGAATGACTATGCAAATGTGTGTGCATGGAGTCCCATCCAGGGCGTATCCCTACCTCACACTCGCTGTTCCTGGGATCGGCTCTGGAGCTACTGGGGCCGTGACCAGGACAAAGTGTTTACGGATGCCCAGTTTCATTTGGTCACTTCTTTAACAAAGTGTTTTGTACCTTTTTCCTTGTACCTTTCAGTTGTGTCGACTCTGAGGACCAGACATCAGAACACCGCGTGGATCCTGTGGAGCTGCAAATAAAGTGTGGCCGCTGCCAGGCAATCACGCCCACCTTTGCTGACATGAAGCTCCACTTGTTGTACGTGCATGGTGAGGAAGTCCAGGTCCATCTAAAAGAGGGGGCTATGCATGAGGGACGTGAGGCTGAGAACGAGCTGGTTAAGCACGCAGCCCACTATTGGAGGCAACTCAACGAGAGGCGCAACTTGGTACGCTGCGGAAGTTGTGATGAGGAGTTCTTCTCATTCTCGAAGCTCGAGTGCCACCTGCACGCCCACCACCAAGGGGTTATCACGAGTCAAGAGGACGAACGGGAACTGAAGAAAGAAGAGGACGTCTCCGAGAGGTCCGACAAAAGCGTGACCTTGAGAGCAGGGTCGAAATTTAATTGCATCCTGTGCAGTGGGGTTTTGAACAGCAAGCAGGAAGTTCTGGAGCACTGGAAGGAGGTTCACAAGTGTGAGAACCCAGTCATGCTCTGGGAGGTTCTGGATTCAAAGTGAGAGTACAGACCTGCTCTTAGCATCAAGTAGCATCTTGAGGAGTATTGTGTGTGGAACATTTTCATCAGTTTCTTTCTTTATTTCTGTTTTGCACAGTTTGATTTTGTTGTTGAAGGGAAATATTGTGTTTGCTTTTTATATAAGTTGTGAAATTCTTTTTTGACTTTTTGTTGATGTGTAATGGACACATGGTTCTAAGAGGATTGATTCCAAGTGTTTCAAAATTCAGTTTTGAGCTTTAGACTGTGTATGTATATAAATGCACATTTATACAGCGGGGTCCAAAAGTCTGAGACCACAAGTGAAAATCCATCTGTTTGGCTCTTTTTTCTCTTTAATTTTTTTTTTTTATTTGGAAAAGCATAAATCTCTCAGTGGTCATTTTACATCATATCAAAATTACTGCAAGGGATTTAAATCATTTAGATTTAAAACAAAAACTGTGCAGTATATTTGATATGCATTTCACCATCTAGCTCGTCCATTGGTTTTCTTTTCTAACAACAGGTTTAATTATTTACAGCTGAACATGGAAAGCTTTCACTTCTGATATTATAGGCTGAGGGGGGAAAGAAAGAATAACAAGAAGACAGTCATATCTGTATCCCCCACCCTATATACACCAACTTTCAAGATATTGTCACATTTTTCGAGTCCTGCTACAGGAAACCAACCCTACGTCTTTACACTGACCTCAGCAGCCCATGGCATAAACCCACCGGACCTTTGGTCCAGCTGAGCTAAAAATTAACATTTCTCACATTACTTAATCAACACATATACCAACTTTCAAGACCATACCACTCATAGTTTTCAAGTTCTGCTCCGGAAACAAAACCAACCCTTGAGACTAACCTGAGAGACTAGGTCTGAAATTGTTTCCATGGAAACATGAAAAATTTAAATTTCTCATAATTTCTTAGTATGAAAAGGCACATCTACATCACCTTGTTAACATGTATACCAAATTTCAAATCTGTATCATGAATAGTTTTGGATATATGCTCCAGAAATGAACATTGCTCTTAGAAACTAAATCAAAATCTATTTTTTATGTAAATACTTGAAACAACATTCTCCCCCCCAAAAAAAAATCTCATCTCATTATCTGTAGCCGCTTTATCCTGTCCTACAGGGTCGCAGGCAAGCTGGAGCCTATCCCAGCTGACTACGGGCGAAAGGCGGGGTACACCCTGGACAAGTCGCCAGGTCATCACAGGGCTGACACATAGACACAGACAACCATTCACACTCACATTCACACCTACGGTCAATTTAGAGTCACCAGTTAACCTAACCTGCATGTCTTTGGACTGTGGGGGAAACCGGAGCACCCGGAGGAAACCCACAGGGAGAACATGCAAACTCC
This sequence comes from Neoarius graeffei, assembly GCF_027579695.1. Lineage (NCBI taxonomy): Eukaryota > Metazoa > Chordata > Actinopteri > Siluriformes > Ariidae > Neoarius > Neoarius graeffei. The sequence continues at coordinate 57,057,087 of NC_083582.1, read as the reverse complement.
GCACAGAAAGGCCCTCGGGGCTCGAACCCAGACCTTCTTGCTGTGAGGCGACAGCGCCAACCACTACACCACCGTGCCGCCCTTTCCCAAAATTCCAAAATAGCAAAAGGCACCAATTCACATGTTGCTTGATATGTATAACAAGTTTCATGAAGATATCTTCAATAGTTTTAAAGATATGGCCCGGAAACAAAAAAGTGACCGGACAGACCCCATTTCTATGTCTCCCGCCAAACTTCGTGGGGGATAAAAGTGAACTGTTTAAGGGGGGAGACCAGGTTACTCAACAGTTCTGAGAAATAAACTAAAATCTGACCTTATAGGTTCAGTTTTACACGTTTTCATTACAAATGATATCAGCAACAGCTTGAGTGAAAAGTAGAATCATAGAAATATTTACGGCGAAGTGTCTTCGTATTTTTATAGGGTTGGGCTTTTTTGGGGGTTTTTTGGCTTTAAAGGTGGACAGCCTTTCAGATTTTTCATGTTTAGGTCACAAAAGAATTTTCCCCAACACCCAGTCAATTTTTTTAGTGGACTGAAAGCTATCGAATTCGAATCACAGACTTCCAATTTTATTACTTTTTTCCTAAAAGAACAATTAATGAATTTAGAGCCAGGTGGCCCTAAATTATCCTCTATTTTTTTCTTCCTTCACCATGACCTCATTCAAGATAAGTCATACATGACGTGGTGGGTTTTCCCCATTTGTGCATGGCACTGTGGGATACAAATTTGAAACAGGAGAGAACAATGGCGGACGTGAGTGTGCAAATGAAACATGAAAGACCGACTACAGTAACAGAAAGCGAGAAGAAAAGGTTATGTTATATACGAAGGAAAGGAAACGCAGGACCAAACTAATAAATATCAGCGGTCAGCGAGCACCTCGGTGTGATCAGCTCTTTGTTTAGCGACAAAATGATGGAACTGTCAGTGCACGGTCAGGGTAAACCTGTAGATGGTAGTAATGCAACACCGGATGCCAGCTGCTGTAAAACCCAAAAGAAGACGACGACGACTCAGGTAAGCATGTGCATGCGCACACGGACTTCCTCTGTCTGCTTGACTGCGCGAAGCGAGTGATTTCATGCACATTATTTGCTAGAAAATCCCCTCAAATTAAATAACTTCCCAGCCACAGAATGGCCTGTTTTAAGCTATTACAAAAGCAAACATATATCACAATGATCAAATTTCAGAGGGAGCTAAATTTCACCGATTTTATGAAATCGAAAGACCGTCTTGTTTTGACGACGGCGTGCATTTGCGCTGGCATGGACTCCACAAGTTTGTGCAAAACCTGGTGGTCCGTTTTAGATCTAATCCAACAGCGTCATCCGAACACGCGCTTCAGTGGAAGGGATAAGTATCACGAATTTGCTTACATTTAGATAGTGAATTAGAAATTCTGCAACATCTTGAATAGTCAGAATATTGCACTTTTTTTTTTTGTTCGTTTTCAATTCTTTAAAAAAAAAACTTCACATTTTCAGTGTGGGCTCAGATTTTTGGACATCACTGTATACACAAGTACTTTAATCACGTATTAATGAGTTTAAATGTATATACCTGTGATGCAAGGGTGCTAGCCAGTGAAATACAGTTAAAAGCACTGGGAAATGGTTTTATACAAGGAAAGCTCAAACCTCCTAAAAAAGAATATTCAGGCTGGAAAACAGCTCACAGTAACATGAAATGTGCATAAAGTTATCATAAGCTACGTTTTTACGGTAATGATTGCAAAATGGTGCTGAGTTATTGTTGATTTACCACTTTACAGACCTCTTTATGTTTATAGACCGCCTCGTCCCGTGTCTCGACTTCGCTCCTGTGCTGCTCCTCTGCTGCGGACTCGGTCAGTGAAATTCTTCGAGCTGCTTATCGCTGTTAAGAAACTAAAATATATTCTAAAAAAAAAAAACTATTTTATATACAATTTCTATTCTAAAGCAAGAGTTCAAGCAACTGTAGATATATTTAATAAATATTATTTTCTGTTTAAAGTATCCCAGGGTAACTGAATGTACCTGAAATGTTTCAAAACCCTACCAAATATTATATTACGTGTTGAAATAGATTATATAGCTCTCTATACATAGATCTATTGAGGATATCGTCTATATTTGCGAAGATGATACAGTTGTATGCTGACTAGAGAGAATACTTAAGATTTAAAAACTTTTATGCCATGTCTTATATTCAGCTTGCATACTTGCAGCTCTTGCTATGTACTGTAAACACCGCCTTCGTGCTTCTTCTGAAACTTGTTCGACATTCTCTAGACACAAGTCAACTTGGACTTGAAATACATTACAGTGTAGGAGGTGATTGACGTTGTGGTGCTGTGGATGTCGTATGTCTAGAAAATGCCAGGATGTGTTCATAAAGACAGGACGCTGCTTAGATTTCTCACCAGCACTCTCATCTTTGAAAGAACTACAAATGCTGGGTTTCAGTCACGTGACTTTTCGTAGCAGTTTTACCGGAAGTGAAATAGCTGGTGGTCTAAACGGCTGCCGTAGTGCAAACAACTAATCAGAGTACGCTCGTAATCTAGAAGCCACTGCTGGCTTTAGATATATTCAGAAGATTGCTATGTGCAATGGAATCGACCCCTACAGTCTGGGAAAGAAGGATGTGTCATACGATCTGGAAAACTACCCTTCAGTCGAGTTCCCCGACATCTCGAACTATCTGGTGTTGCAGACGTCCTTCTACACCGCAAACCAAATGAAAGCATGGAAGAGTATGGAGGCTTACAACTTTTTTGTATGTGGCTGCGTAAAGGACCTCGCTATCAAGTCACTGCCGAATGAATCCTGTATTGTTTTTGCCCGTACAAGTATGTGTTTTTTAAGCTTTTCGTTCACGTCTTTACAACGAAGCGCTGTAAAGTGTAAACAAACAGCAATTGGCTTGATTCTCACTTGTGCTGGCTCTTATCTCTCAGGTAAATCATTCACAAAGATCATCAGAAACCCCTTGAAAGACCTGGATCTGAGTTAAACAAGACGGAGAAGTGATCACGGCGCATTGTAACTGTACGGCTGGGGAAGGATTTTGTCGTGACCTTCATGCATATGGACTTTGTGAGGAGTGAAGAGTAAACAAAGAAACATCTGGGGACTTTAGGGCTTCGTAACTTTAAAAAAAAAAAAAAAGTACTGTAAAATAATGACACATAGCAAGAAAAGTCCTTGGAAAACACTAAGGACAGAGCTGAGAGGGAGATACAAACCTTTCACCAAGTGATCACTGCAAACTCGAGCATGCTTCGACTCGGCTCCCTTCGATTTCAGCGAGAGGTTCAAAAGCCACCTTTCTCGACGTCTTTTTGTGAAATCCTGTGTTCGTTCACCCTTTTTTTATTAATTCACGGGGAGCCCTGAAGAAACTTTTATCAGTTTCAGGGTTTGATCGATTTGAACAACCTAAAACAACGCAAGCGTAAGGCGTTTTTCATGCGAGCAACGCACCTCAGTACAAACGCTTTGTCAGCTGAGCTTTGGTAGACCACCAGCTAAAGTTTGGAATAAATAATGAGGCGGATGTGACGTCACATGAAACCCAGCAATACATGAAAGGATCTGAGAACGGCCTCTTTATCAGACTTTTTGCCTGACAAGTGGGAGCTTCGATTTAAAGGTTTGAGCTTAAGGGAACGACCGTGGGTTGAAATTTTGACTTTGCTTGAGTGAGTGAATTGTAGACTGTGATGGTCGATTCCCTGAAGTTTTAGATGTGTTGACGTAAGCCGAAGTTTAAAAGCGTGCACAAAAACATGTTTGTAAAGGGGATAAGAACGTGGTTCTGTCTTGTCCCCTGAGAGCTGGGCTTTAGGGAGTGTGCTCAAGTCTTAAAGGATATGGGACATGGATTTTTTTCTGGGTATAATTATGTATAAAGGACATAAGAAATGCCATCTAAATCACTGCAGGGCGTCAAAAATGTGAACATCACATTATTCAAGTTTTTTTATACATCAGCGTAAAACAAGGATTCGTTAATGAGCTAGGTGGTCACGTGACCCGTGACATCACAAAAACTTTCCAAGGAGCCAGCGCTTGGGAATCTAATGTAAACAGGTTACCGAAATGGACACCATCGACAGTGACATTCCCGATGTTTCACAGAGATGTGAAGTTAGACCCTATCAATTCGAACCGATAGCTGGAAATTCACATGAACATGGATCTTGTCTTTACTCTGACGGGTCAGATGATTCTGAGAGTGAGAGTTCATTCAGTCCCCATGAAACTGAAAGCGGTCGGCTCGATAACACATCCTGGTAAGTTAAAAACAATTCTGCTCAAAGGCTAATGATCTGTTGAAAGAAGTATTATTTTTGTATCATACATTGAAAGTTCATCATAGATCTAGCTAAAGTCCGTTGCAAGCTAGGGTTTTTTTTGCTGATATTTTTCGAGATTGATTGAGATACAATGCTTCCAGAGTCCGAGATGAAAACATTCAAAATGGCGAAACGCCATCACACAGCCAACAACACTACGCCGTTTGGCGAAAGAGATGAAAATTGAGAAAAGTTAAACAAACTTACCAACATAACATTTATTTAAATGTCCATTAATGTTACAGGATTTCTTGACTGTCTCTACAGTTGTAGGAATGTTAGGCCCTGTATATTATGGCGCTATCACTGCCTCCATGAACCCGGCTATACGGCCTCTTAAATTTGGCTTGGCAATTAATATCGCTCAGTACCTGAGTATTAATGTTGAAAGAATCCTCAGTGAAATGGTCCGAACACAGTTTGTGGGAAACAGTAGGTGCAAAGTTTTTTCTACGGCAGTAGTGAGCCCACACTTTCCTCAGCTTCGGGTCCTTGGGGAATGCAAAAAAACTTACTCCAGGGTATTTCCCATTGGAATTATTGCAACCATAAGCAACACAATACACCATGATGTCCAATGTACGTTCAAGACTATAAAAACAATTTTCTTGTGATTCACTTCTCCATCCATCTACCCGCTTGTGCTGTGCCCGAAAGTTTTTGTGACGTATGACCACGTGACAGCGGCTCTTCCGGTTGTAAAATATGCATATCGGAGCTCGAGCAGAAATGCCATATAATCATCACGAATATAACGATTTTGCTGAATTTAATAGATGATTTTGTATTTGTTGATGCAATTAATTCATATTTTTAATGGAAAGAAACTGATATAGCGTGCATTTATGTTTCATGTCCCATGTCCTTTAAGCCAGTGAAGGTAAAACCACATAACTAATCGGTGCCTAAATAAAAAAAAAAGGAATGAAATCTGAGATGAGACTGAAAGGTTTATTTATTTTTTTCCTGTATGATCAGAACAAAAATTAAGGAAAACCCTAGAAAGCTAGGATGAGCGTTTCACATGTGGTGTTCTTCCAGAATAGGAAGCTAACACGTCGTTCACAATTTTATGATGCCATTTCGCGTCTTCATTTTATAACAGTGGTCTGAACTTTGTTTGAATTCTCCCTGAAATTCTCTCACTTTTCACTTTCTAGTCAAAACTCAAGGCTTTTACTACCGTTTTATGGTGGTTGTGCAGAGTGGTTTGGATTTTTTTTTTTAAATAAGATGGTCAGTGCGGAAAAAAAAATCGGCAAAATTAATACACAACTGTGAACATCTGGTCTGAGGAAGAACCATTTTACTGCATTTAAACTGCAATGAACTGAATGGACCATTGTAATGCTAAAGACTTGCTTTGATCTGCTACACGCTACGAATCAACAGCTAAAGGTATACGCGACTGATATGTTGCGCGTAAATGTTGTCTATAACGATATCTTTGTGCTGTATAATCTGATGGTTGGTTATATGATCTGAAGAAATAAAAATTTAAGTTAAACAAAGACGACGTGTTTATTGTTCGTATATTTGGGTTTGGAGTTCCATGGTACATCTGAACACTCAACCTTACAATCAGTAACCCCTAACTGTAATAGAATACATAAAAGAAAAGTCTCAATAACTTGGTTACGCAAGTGTGCACATCCTTTTATAACTGGGGTGTGGCTGTGGTCAGCATGAACCAACCATATTCATTCAGTCTCATGTTCAAAGGTAATGATCATACAGCTGTCGTCAATTAAATTATTCTGGTTAACGCCAAATAAAGATCAGCTGTTTTTTCTGTAGGGTTTTCTTGACATCATCTTGGGCTACATCCACACGACAACGGCAACGAGATGTTATTTAAAAATATATCGCGTCCAAATGGGCAACGATCAGTAAAATATCAGGTCCATATGCCAACGCAACGCTTGCTGAAAACGATGCAATACACATGCCACACCTCTAGGGGCGCTGTAAGATGGTCCCTTCGGAGACACCAGAAGAATAGAAGTAGTAAGGATGCATGCGCATAAACTATTATGCGCGAGACTTCATATTAGCCACAAAGTCAGGAAAATCTGTTCGTAAAATTACATTATAATGACCAAATACAATGAAAAGTATTTTTCCAGTCTCACCTGTGAAAGGTAATCCCATGTGATCTCGTTTGGACGGCAAACCTGTTGGTACAGTTAAACGCAGCTAATCTTTATTCTCCGCTTTGACCTATCCAATATAGCGGCGAGGATGACGTATGATTCTACGCGGAAGGCGGCGTCTTTAATGGTCCAGAATAAATTGAATGCTACACGTTGATGGATTAATTTGTTGTTTCTCACCTGTGAAAGGTAATCCCATATGATTTCGTTTGGATGGTAAACCTGTTGGTACAGCTAAACGCAGCACATGAATCTTTATTCTCCGCTTTGACCTATCCAATATGGCGGCGAGGATGACGTATGATTCTACGCGGAAGGCGGCGTCTTTAATGGTCCGGAATAAATTGAATGCTACACGTTGATGGATTAATTTGCTCCTCTACGCCCTTTTTGAGGAATGTATTGTAGGACTTAAACCCAACATCTGAAGAGGTGAGATCGCTCCTTTTTTTCCCTATTTTTGCTGGCGGGATTGACTTTGCCCTAAGGGCAGAGTCTCTCTCTCTCTCACTTTGCACCATTACACAATAAATATTCACAGTGAAAATATTTTGTAAGCGCGTTTCATGAACCAAGTTATAGGATTTGTTGACAACTCGCATCGAGTTCGTTACACTTCTACCCGGCGTGAAGCACTGACAGTCATGTGGTTGTGACATCATCGTAAACAAATCCGTTCTACTCATCCAGACGACTTCACAACGGCAACGTTGCCAGATCTTTCCACTCTGGAACCCGTTCTCAAAAAGATTGTTTTGGGCACCCAAAACGCCGGTGCCGTGTGGACGCCAGGCCTAAACGATAAGCAATTGTATCGGAGTCACCTGAATCCGTTGCCGTGTGGACAGGGCCTTGGTTTCATGTGACTGTTGAATCCATGGTCCACAAAGAGCTTACAAAGCATGTATGATCTCACTTGTGAAAAGATATTGATCAGGAAGAACAAAAGAATTTCCCAAACATTAGATGTACCACGGAACACTGAAGACCATCAGCAAGTGGAGAAAACGGGGCACCACAAAGACATTACTGAGAACAGAATGTCTCTCCAAAATCTACAAAAAGGCAAGACAACACCATACCAGAGAGGCTGCTAAAAGATCTACAACGTTAAATGAGCTGCAGGAACAAATGATAATCTACTGATTACTCTCTGCATGTGACAATCTTTCGTATTCCTCACGTCTGCGTTATGGGGTAGGGTGGCTAGATAGAACCCTTTCTCACAAAAAATATCCAAGCCCAACTAAAATCACCCTAAACCATGTGGCAAAATGTGTTATGGTCTGAGGAGACCAATTCCAACGGGTACAATAATTCCATAATTTGAAAAGATGTGTTTGGTGTATGTACATCTCTACAGTGAAGCATGGTGGTGGCAGCATCATGCTTTATGGATGTTTTTCTTCAGCCAGAACTGGGGCTTTTATCAGTGGAGGGAATTACGAAAATCTCCAAGTACCGGTCAATTATAGTGCAAAACTTCCAGGTACTGTATCTACTAGTAAACTGAAGATGAAAAGGAATCTCAGCTTTCAACATGGCACTGACCCAAATCAATGCAGAAATGACTTAACCAAACGATCCATGTTTTTCAAAACAGCCCTAGCCAGAGCGCAGTCCTGAATCCAACTAAAAATCTGTGGGGTGACCCACAGCAGGCTGTGCACAGGAAATGCCCTCACATCTAGATCTGATGGATCTAGAATGTTTTTGCAAGACAGTGTGGGGAAAATATTGTCGAGATGTGATGATTGACTCTCATCCAGAAAGACACCGTGGTTTTGCTGCTTCAACAAAGTATTAGTTTAGGGGTGTGCACACTTACAGAACTAGGTTATTGCAAGTTTTATTTTTATTTGCAGTTTTATATTAAAGGTAGGAAAACATCTGACATGATTTATCTTTGTTTCTTTTTTTTTTTACGTCACAAAAACCTGCCATTTTAATAGGGATGTAGACTTTTTATCCATCCATTATCCGTAACCACTTATCCTGTGCAGGCAAGCTGGAGCCTATCCCAGCTAACTATGGGTGAGAGGCGGGGTACACTCTGGACAAGTCACCAGATCATTGCAGGGCTGAGACATAGAGACAAACAACCATTCACGCTCACATTCACACCTACAGTCAACTTAGAGTCACCAGTTAACCTAACCTGCATGTCTTTGGACTGTGGGGGAAACCGGAGCACCCGGAGGAAACCCACGCGGACAACATGCAAACTCCGCACAGAAAGGCCCTCGCCAGCCACAGGGCTCAAACTCGGACCTTCTTGCTGTGAGGCGACAGCGCTAACCACTACACCACCGTGCCTCCACTTTTTATATTCATTATTGCAAATGTTCTACAGGGTTCAGGCCTGAGCCTTGACTGAACTCTTCAAGACATTCAGTGACTCATCACAAAGCTACTTCAGCATTATCTGGACTGTATGCTTTGGGTTGTTGTTGTCATGCAGAAAAGAAAACCTTCTCCCCATCTGCATTCTGGATCAGGTTTTCTTCAGCGAGTTCTCTATATGCGAGTGCATATCATGTGCCTTTCTAAATTGCGTCCAATCAATTGAATTTTCCAAAGATGGACTCCAAGTTCTAGAGGCATCTCGAGATAATCAAAACAAACAGAATGCACCTGAGCTCAATCTGGAGTGCCTTCGCCAAGGGTCTGGATACTTCACTAAATGGGTGGTCTTGTTAATACATTTGCAAAAAATTGTTTCGAGCATGGTTTTACTTTCCCCATTATGGATTGTTTTGTGTTGATTAACAGCAAAGAAAAATATCAAAGAAATCAATTTTAAATTAAACCTGCAAAAAGTGAAAGGGTCTGAATACTTTCCAAAGCCACTTCATATCATGAGGTCTGATTGATGATTTAAAAAATGATGTGGGGGAAAAAATGTTACATGTTTAAAGACCGATACACAGCTGCATTTGTGATTTCTATCATTTAATATATTAAATTAATAATGACTACCGGGGCTCATGCCATGTTTTATTCAAATAGCAAAGGCAGTTTGGGGGGGGGGGGGGTATGTTGGAAGAAGCCAACGTTGTTAGCATGGAGTGTGTTTGTGACATTGGCTGAAAAAAAAATGCACACAAAATCTAAGAGGCATTTTACGTTGCGGAATCACCTGATTTGACTCACTGAGAGGCTGCATGACACTAGAGTCTGGGCTAGAAAGAAATTAGCCAAAGCCATACTTCTTCATATCATTGTGTATTTTTTTTACACTTTGTTCCACAAAAAAAAACCCCAAAAACCCACCCTTCAACAACATACTTCACCTTGAAAAATGAAACGTATTGATGTGAGTTTTTGTTCTATAGTTATCAGAAGTTTACATACACTCATCATGAACGTGAATATCATGGCAATATTGGTCTTTCAGTGATTTCTTTGAACTCTTTTTCTGGGGAAGAATGATTGATTGTACATCATTAATTAAAAAAAGAATTTGGTGCACAAGGTTTAATTTATTCTTAGTTTTCTGAAATCAACACAGGGTCAAAAATATACATACAGTACACTCAATATTTGGTGAAATGTCCCTGAGCAAGTTTCACCTTCAGATGTTTTTGGTAACCATCAACAAGCATGTAGAACAACACTAGTTGGATATTTGACCACTCTTCTTGGCAGAATTAGTAGAGATCAGTTAAGTTTGTTGGTTTTGTGGCACGGTGATGTAGTGGTTAGCGCTGTCGCCTCACAGCAAGAAGGTCCTGGGTTCGAGCCCAGCAGCTGACGAGAGCCTTTCTGTGTGGAGTTTGCATGTTCTCCTCATGTCTGCATGGGGTTCCTCTGGATGCTCCAGTTTCCCCCACAGTCCAAAGACATGCAGGTTGGGCTAATTGGTGGCTCTAGATCAGGGGTGTCCAAACTGATCCATAAAGGGCCGTGTGGCTGCAGGTTTTCATTCCAGCCATGCAGCAGCACACCTGACTTGGCTCATTCAATCAACTGAACTGTCTTCACACAGTCAAATACTTGCAGCCACACCCACCCTTGATTAAAGGGTGTGTGTATCAGTTGATTGAATAAGCCAAATCAGGTGTGCTGCTGCATGGCTGTAATGAAAACCTGCAGCCACATGGCCCTTTATGGATCAGTTTGGACACCCCTGCTCTAGATTGACCGTAGGTGTGAATGAGTGTGAATGGTTGGTTGTCTATGTGTCGGCCCTGTGATGACCTGGCGACTTGAACAGGGTGTACCCTGCCTCCCGCTCATAGTCAGCTGGGATAGGCTCCAGCTTACCTGTGACCCTGTACAGGATAAGCAGCTACAAATAATGGATGGATGGATGGTTTTGTGGCATGGACCTGAATTTTAAGCAGAGTTCACATATTTTCAATAGGTTTGACATCAGGACTTTGGGAAGGCCAGTCCAAAAGCTTAATGTTAGCCTACTCTAGCCATTCCACAGCTAGCTCTGATGTGTTTGGAGTCACTGTCCTGTTGGAGCACTCAATTATGTCCAAGTGTCAACTATGTAGCTAATAGTTTGAGGTTATGCTGAAGACTTCTGAAGTGGTTCTCCTCCATTATTCTATCTACTTTATTTAATCATGCTTAACAGTTGGTACTCTTGGGGATGAATGTATGCCTGTATGCTTTTTCTCTTCCAAACATACCTCTGATTTATGTGGCCAAAAACCTAAATCTTTGTCTTATCCGATCATCAAAAAATCTCTCTCTCTCTCTCTCTCTCTCTCTCTCTCTAAGGCTTTTTCTTTGTTCATGTGATCAGCTGCAAATGCAAGTCAAGCTTGAAGCTGTTGATTTGGGAGAAGGGGCTTCTTTCTTGAATACCAGCCCCTCAGTCCATGGTCATGTAAAACTCACTTAACTGTACTGTAGACAGTGACACTGGTGTTCCATCAGCTTCCAGTTCATGGCAGGCCTGTGCCTTGGTGGTTCCTGACCATGCAAACCAATTTCCTCTCAACAGAGGGTGACGGTGTGGATTTTCTTCCAGACCTTGGCAAAGTGGCTACACCTCCCGATAACCTGTACTTGTCAAACCAACCCTTTTTATGTTGGCACAGAGAAACTACCAGCTGTAGTCAATCATGATCACTAACAGGAAGTTAAGAATTCCTGGCAAGGTAAGACATTTTGGAAGTTTCAGCACCACTGAGTTAATAGTCTAAATGGGTGCATGTGTAATTTGGACCCTGTGTTGATTTAAAAAAATAAATAAATAAATAAATAAATATTACATCTTATGCACCATTAAAGATGTATGTTATCATGAAGCCATGGTCTAATGGTTAGAGAAGCAGCTTTGGGACCAAAAGGTTGGCGGTTTGATTCCCTGGACCAGCAGGAATGGCTGAACTGCCTGACAAGGCACCTGACCCCTAACTGCTCAGGGATGTTGTACATTGCTCTGGATAAGAGTGTCTGCTAAATGCCTGCAATGTTGTACAATCATTCTTCTCCAGAAAAAGAACAATTCAAAGAAATAATTGAAAGCCCAATTACATTACGTTTAGCAGACGCTCTTATCCAGATCGGCATACAGCATGCCCAGAGTAGTCTGGGGAGCAATAGGGGGTTAGATGCATTGCTCAAGAACACTTCAGCCATTCCTGCTGGTCCAGGGAGTTGAACCAGAGACCTTTTGGTCCCAAAGCTGCTTCTCTAACCATTAGGCCATGGCTTAGCCCTACTTGCTTCATCGATGAAGCTGAGGACTTGGAGGATCCTTTAGAAATGAAACCCTATAGAGAGCAGCACAGTCTTGAACAAAAAAAGGTTAATAATTTTGTAATATTAATACAGTCACTGTTTGCTGGGATTGACTCCAACCTCTCCTGCGACTCTGACATATAAGTTAATGGATGGATGGATGGATGGATGGATGGATAATATATAATCATTTTACGCCACATCATACTATAAATTTTGGAATGGATTTCAGTGTTTTTCAGTCTCAAACTTCTGTTTCAATGCCGTGTGCTTGTTCAGTCACCCAGAGAGCACGTGTATGAAGGCAGTGCGGGAACTAACACGAGGGCCAATGCATATTTCTCTTTAATCATCAGTACACTCATGCTTTTATTCTCTCTATAGCTCTCTCTCTCTCTCTTTATACTAGGAACATGATCAGTCACAGGAGATCAAAGCCCATCCCTCTAACAGGATTACAGGATGGAGGGATGGAAGGAGGAGGAGAATATCTGTTTTAGAGGAGAAGAGCAGGGAGACAAGTGGGAGGTCAAATATAATGAGGCACACAGGTAAGGACAATGATCCAAAGGAAGAGAAAGTGGACTGAAGATAAAAATATATCCACAGAATGCACTTCTCAACGAGGGTTGATGCAGATATGCATGTCAAATGGCATCCACGCCTTCTAGCTACCCTTATTCAAAAGGGAAGAAGAAATGATGGTGATTATGAAGTCTTCATGCACACTGATGAATGGTGACTAATGACTGAGTGAATATGGCTGATGAACTCTGTTTGTGCGCCATTATGTAAAAATTTAAACGTGGCATTTCACTGAAGGGAAGGTTTAGGTTCCTGGACAGTTTAAACCTAGTGGACCTTTTTTTTTTTAAAGACCAAACAACTTAAAGCTATTCTGCCTTTCAGATTTTTCAAGTGTAGGTCATAAAAAGAATTTTCCCCGACACCCAATTATTTTTGTTTACCGAAAGCTACTGAATTTGAATCACAGACTTCCAATTTTATTCAGGTTTTTTTTTTTAAATAGAACAATTAATGAATTTAGGGCCATGTGGCCCAAAATTCTCTACTATTTTTTCCTGCTTCACCATGACCCAATTCAAGATACGTCATGCATCATGTGGTGGGCTTTCCCTGTCCACGCAAGGCATTGTGGGATACAAATTTGAAACAGGAGAGAAAAATGGAGGACGTGAGTGTGCAAATGAAACGTGAAAGACTGACTACAGTAACGGAAAGCGAGAAGAAAAGACGTTATGTTGTGAAGGAAAGGAAACGCAGGACCAAACTAATAAATATCGGCGGTCAGCGAGCACCTCGGTGTGATCAGCTGTTCGTTTAGGGACAGAATGATGTAACTGTCAGTGCACGGTCAAAGGTAAACCTATAGATGGCAGTAATGCAACACTGTGGATGCCAGCTGCTCAGCTCATCTCATTATCTCTAGCCGCTTTATCCTGTTCTGCAGGGTCGCAGGCAAGCTGGAGCCTATCCCAGCTGACTACGGGCGAAAGGCGGGGTACACCCTGGACAAGTCGCCAGGTCATCACAGGGCTGACACATAGACACAGACAACCATTCACACTCACATTCACACCTACGGTCAATTTAGAGCCACCAGTTAACCTAACCTGCATGTCTTTGGACTGTGGGGGAAACCGGAGCACCCGGAGGAAACCCACGCGGACACGGGGAGAACATGCAAACTCCGCACAGAAAGGCCCTCGCCGGCCACGGGGCTCGAACCCGGACCTTCTTGCTGTGAGGCGACAGCGCTAACCACTACACCACCGTGCCGCCCATGCCAGCTGCTGTAAAACACAAAAGAAGCAGGTAAACCTGTGCACAGTGAGCGATTTCATGCACATTATTTGCTTGGGAATCCCATCAAATTAAATAACTTCCCAGCCACAGAATTGCCTTTTTTTTTTTTTTAAGATGTTACTGAAATAAACATGCATCACACAATGACCAAATTTCAGAAGGAACTAAATTTCACCGATTTTATGAAATCGAAAGGCCGTCTATTTTTAAAATCCTTATCGATTGTGTAAAAGTAATGCATCTACGCTTGAACTCGGTGTAGAAACTCAGTCTCGACACTGAAACAAGTGAAAGAGGCAACTGATCTGGGCAATTTTTCCAAAGAGCATTGTAAATAAGATATGACGATGAGAGAGAGCATGATGTGATGCTGTCTCATTTAACAATATTTGCACTGCAATGGTTTTGCGAAACTCAGACCTGCGTTCTTCAGGAAGGAGTTTGCCAGTCACAGAAATATATCAGGCTAGTCAATGCTGTGCCTGGGTAATGTTCTTTACAGGCAGGTTCATTCAATTAGCACAGATATTACAAATAAATAATAATGACTGGGAAACTAAGCAGCAGGGAAAAACAGCTGGTAAAACAATCATTTTAAATTTTACACACTGCACTCATTGTGATGATGGGTCTTCTTTTCTGTAGATTGGGGGGGGGGGGGGGGGGAGACTTACCATAAACAACCTTTTAATTTAAACATCTCACATTTCACAACTTCTTCATGCTACATAACAAACCAATTGCTTTTTCAAAAAATGGTCCCAGAAACTTTTACAACAAGTCAATAACGGCTTTTGTAATTTCCACGGATTTCTAACGTAAAGCGTGTTAAATGTTGCTGATCAGAAAGCTATTACTTCTCTCAAACTTATTAATTCTCTCAGCAGGAAAATACGCTACTCTGCTTCGGGTGTGAAACGCATCACAGTTCAAGCTCTTACACACTAAAATGGGGAAGGACTATGGGGACTAACAGCTATGTGCATGCAGGTTTATACACTACCGTTCAAAAGTTTGGGGTCACTTTGAAATGTCCTTATTTTTGAAAGAAAAGCACTGTTCTTTTCAATGAAGATCGCTTTAAACTAATCAGAAATCCACTCTATACATTGCTAATGTGGTAAATGACTATTCTAGCTGCAAATGTCTGGTTTTTGGTGCAATATCTCCATAGGTGTATAGAGGCCCATTTCCAGCAACTCTCACTCCAGTGTTCTAATGGTACAATGTGTTTGCTCATTGCCTCAGAAGGCTAATGGATGATTAGAAAACCCTTGTACAATCATGTTAGCACAGCTGAAAACAGTTGAGCTCTTTAGAGAAGCTATAAAACTGACCTTCCTTTGAGCAGATTGAGTTTCTGGAGCATCACATTTGTGGGGTCGATTAAATGCTCAAAATGGCCAGAAAAATGTCTTGACTAGATTTTTACAACTTATGGTGGGAAATAAAAGTGTGACTTTTCATGGAAAACACAAAATTGTCTGGGTGACCCCAAACTTTTGAACGGTAGTGTAAGTTTATCTGTAGAGAGGGGGGAAGAAACGAAGCAAGCTTCGGCGTCACTGCCTTTTACCTTTCTGTGCTCTTTCCTGTGAGCCTGGTGGTCCAGATGGCATAGACTCACTATGCTCCACTGGGTCATCTACAGAGTGCCCAGAGGGACAGCAGCCATCTGCCCAGTGCTCTCCCCATCCACACTCAACCTTTGACCTGAAACACAGCACAAACAGTAGAAACCATTAGACCAGAACTTTTCATTTCAGTTCTTCCTTTCTGACATTTACATCTCTGTCAGGGACCAAACAGCGAGGCAAGAGGACACAGGAGTTTTTGGTTCAAAAGGCAGGGTTTTATTGACCCAAAAATGTTTAAAAAGTTTACAGAGACCAAAATTAATAATAATTAGGCCTATAAAAAAAAAAAAAAGAGGTCAACAAAATATAACTTGTCTTAAAGGAACAGTCCACCATACTTCCATAATGAAATATGCTCTTATCTGAATTGAGACGAGCTGCTCCGTACCTCTCCGAGCTTTGCGCAACCTCCCAGTCAGTCAGACGCGCTGTCACTCCTGTTAGCAATGTAGCTAGGCTCAGCATGGCCAACGGTATTTTTTGGGGCTGTAGTTAGATGCGACCAAACTCTTCCGCGTTTTTCCTGTTTACATAGGTTTATATGACCAGTGATATGAAACAAGTTCAGTTACACAAATTGAAACGTAGCGATTTTCTATGCTATGGAAAGTCCGCACTATAATGACGGGCGTACTAACACCTTCTGCGCGCTTCGGCAGCGCATTGATGCGGAGCTCAGATATCAATGCGCTGCCGAAGCACGCAGAAGGTGTTAGTATGCCTGTCATTATAGTGCGGACTTTCCATAGCATAGAAAATCAACACGTTTCAATTTGTGTAACTGAACCTGTTTCATGTCACTGGTCATATAAACCTATGTAAACAGGAAAAACGCGGAAGAGTTTGGTCGCATCTAACTACAGCCCCAAAAAATACCATTGGCCATACTGAGCCTAGCTACATTGCTAACAGGAGTGACAGCGCGTCTGACTGCCTGGGAGGTCGCGCAATGCTCGGAGAGGTACGGAGCAGCTCGTCTCAATTCAGATAAGAGCATATTTCATTATGGAAGTACGGTGGACTGTTCCTTTAAGACACAAACATCCGACACGATGTTAGCTGAACAAAACTAACCTGACACAATGAAACAAAAGGGAACATGTATAGTGGCTTCGCCAAACCAAATAACAGAAGGGGTAAACAAAAATAAACACCGACCACAAACAGATACAACACAAAACCAACTAAAGCCAAAATTCCTCTCGGGCACATGGTGAGAACTGGTACAGCCTAATGAGCAGACTCCTACCGTGTCCGAAATCACTCACTCGTTCACTACTCCCTATATAGGGAATTACTATATAGAGAGCGTGCACGTGACGTCACGAGGTCACGTGATATTTGTTTATCTGCCATCTTGGACGGCATGGCCACGCATAGAACTTAGACGAACCAGTTCTAATTATCAAGCGTGTGGGAGTAGAGCTTTCGAGAATGGTTCTATCTTGTTCAGCATTTGGTTGTACCAATAGACAGGGCCAAAAGGAGGGCCTGTCGTTTTATAGATTCCCCGCAGACGAGGAGAGACGCGCAAAATGGGTGTCCGCTGTGCGAAGGGAAAACTAGTACCCCAGTTCTACCAGCCGAATTTGTAGTGAACACTTCATATCAGGTAGGTGTAATCTAATACATTTATATCTGATATTGAATAATAATTCTGCACAGATAAAGATAGCGGTGATTTGTGATATTTTTTTTCCAGACAAAAACGTACATATTTACAACCCTGTCATTATCTGGAACCGAGTTTAGATTTTGAACATTCTTATGATAAAACGTCCTGCATAGTCTCTTTATGATAAACGTCTTAATGCCACTTACCCGTGAGGTTATCAAGTAGACATTCTTCTTCGGAACCTTCCAGAGGTATAGTTGGGATACCCATCCTGCAACAAAATATTTATAAGCTTCCAGGCTCTTGTAAGCTTTGAGGGCTTTGCCAGTGTAACACGATTCATGATTAACAAGAAAATTGTAAATGTCATGGTAGGCCAGATCGGGCAAATCGCCAGCACCGCATCTCCGAATTTCCCTAAACAAGGATTGCGGCAAGTTGTACGGTTCTGCAATCCCCAACCTGGAACACTTTTCCACGTAACGCTGCCTCACGTCACCTTCAAGATGCTGAACAAACTTAGACAAGTAATCGCACGATGTAGATGGGGTGTTTTACGAATTTTCTTGGGGATTACTCCCTGGATCCATTATGCTCGCGCAAGGTAAACAATCCTGAAGCCATCCAATATGGTGGAGTAAACACGGACGGGTCACGTGACTGCACATCCTATATAGAGGACTATATAGTGAGCTCATTGGTAAAATGTAAAAACGCTTTCGGACACTCGTCCGTCGCGCTGGTATTTACTTCATTACTCTCGCACAATTAAAAAGTGCCAGATCAGCCGGCTGGTGAGTTTTCAAAATCATAAATACATGCATGTTTTTTGGTGATAAATACATATTATACTGAGCGTATTTCCCACATTAATAAATACAAAGTACATGCCATCTTTCAGGTTTTTTTTAAAGGCTGAATACTTTCTTCTTTGCCGCTGCCTTTTATTAAATCAAATTTGAGACTTTTAATTTGATTTCTTTCAGCGTGACCGCAATGCATAATGGGATATATTGATTTGGTTAGTGACCATCGGTTGTACACTACTTTTTGTGATGCATCATGGGATACTTTGAGTGCACTATATAGGGTGTAAATAATCCTCACTAAGGTTTTGGACAGCACTACAAAATGGCGTCCTCACTATATAGTGCCCTATATAGTGAGTAGGGAGCGATTTTGGACACAGGGCAAGATTTAGGTGTCCTCAACCCTCAGCCACACCTTTTGCCCAATCAGGAAGGAACCACCCCAACACTCAAGGTAACTCACAGAAAGCTCAAACAAAGGAACACGTGATTAGTGACAAACATACATGCTTTCGCAACCCTACAGTGTTAAAATGTGTGCACTACATATAAAACCATGTAAGCTTAAAGCAAATAAACTGTAAATCAATCAACAAACCGTGTTGTGTCAATTATTTGAGTATGATCATATAGATTACTGTAAACGATACTCAAGTCAGGTCAGGTAAATCCGATACTACCTGTGTCATGGTCGAAGTCCTGGCGACTAAACCAGCAACCCCACCCCTAGGTGTGAGGAGGGTGGGTGGACACCCTGGCAGGACAAAAACAAGACTTGCCTACCTAAAGGCGGAAGAACCATCTTGATCACAAGGAGTCAACAGCCCATCTACCAAACGGAGCTGGATTCCCATGAAAGCATTTGAACTCAGCACTGCTGATTCTTATGGCAACTCCTGCATCCCCAGTGAACCTCAGACGTACTGGCCCCGCCTCTCCTTTGGTTTAGAGGAGCTGGGGACTAGAGCAGCTCACGATAAGTGTTAAGGACCATGCAAGGAAGCTTAAACTGCCCTGGCTTGAAGATCATCAAATCGTCAGAAAGAAAGAAATGATAGACTGCAGCAAACCAATAAGGCGCTGATATGATATTACCCTGTGCGGTTGTGGCCATCGTATTCTCCAATGACTTTTCAGACTAGTCATAGCTAACTGACCATACATGGCGTTCTATCCAATTTCACTGTGCTGTAAGATCATTTCATTAATTGTACATCAGTTGTAATTAAACCAAGACTAAACTCAACATGACTGGGCTACAATGGTGCAAATTTGTATTAACTTGTTCAAAACAAACTTCTTGACTCACCATTTGGTAATGGTAATGTTTTTGAAGTAGGCGGGTTGTACTGTATGACAGCCTTACATCCCAGCATCTGAAGTTTATGTCTATTTGGATCTGATCAGCGATGACTAGTCATGACAATAGACTGGAGCTGAAATCTAATATCAATATCTTGTTGAACAATGCATTATATCCCAAAGTATAATCTTTAGCATTAAAGTCAAAAGTCAAAGTCCCTCCCACACCAGGATCTGGTCTTCCCAAGCAGTCTTCTGTCCTGGTACCAACCACTTTGAATCAATCCCCATTCTTATAGCCCTCATCCTCTCGCCTATTATACAGTTAGGGGTGGTCCTCTGGTAACCGTGAGAGTTTGACTCCCTACTCGCATCTGTATTGCAGTGTGCCTTGCCTGGTGGCAGTAGGTGCCATTTTTATGATGGTCTTCGGTATGACCCAACTATGAGTAGAACTCACAATTTCCGGGTCAAGAGGTGGACACGCTAACCACTAGGCCAACTCATGGTCATCAGAATGATGTGAAACAACTTAATGGCAGACAATTTGTGCAGTTTGACTGGACGATATATGCTTAGTCTACCTACTTTTAGAGTTTCTCCTTCAAAGGTATTTTGGAGACGGTAAATGAGAATTTTTCTGCGCTACCCATTTATGCTAGGATTATACACTTAACCACTGTAAACCACCCATGAGGTTTTGGAGTTTGCCAGATTGCCAAGACATAACAGGAACATAGGAAAGAGTGCCATGATTTTCTGTCATCACTGATCTCTAATTATTTTTTCCAACCAACATTCTGTCCATTGCTGTGAACTGAAACAAATGGTTTCCAGTAACAAAATGGCAATGAGGCTTTATCCATCTGCCACTGTTTTCTGATTAAATCAATTTTCAAGGCTTGTGAAGGTCCCCAGTTAATAAACCTGAGAGCTATTTTGCCATAATCACTTCTCAGCCCACCTTTCTGGTGCTTTTCCTGCAGACAGGAGTGCTATTGCTTGGCCTCCTGTTGGGACAGGGACTGTTCCCACAAGAGCAGTCCTGGATCCCGCTTCAGCAGTCAGAATCACTCATGCTCGTCTATTTGCACTCTGTCTCCACTATTCTCTTTTGTAGTGTTTCTGTGAGTCACTTTTCTCTGGCAGCTTCGCTTAGTCCTCCTGTCAAAGGGAGAGCTGGAAAAAGGACAAATACACACAGATGTAGAGAGAGTGTGGGAAAAGATGTGTGTGTATAAAGGAGACTAACAGAGTTACTGATTAAATACGGTATGCATGCACAAGTTGCAGGTATGGGTCTCATATTGGAATGTCTTACCTACACCTCTACATCACTTGGCATCTCACCAAAAAACCCCCAAAACAAAAATAAATAAATAATTCAGTACCAAAAAAACAAAAAATATCAACCTACAACCCCGATTCCAAAAAAGTTGGGACAAAGTACAAATTGTAAATAAAAACAGAATGCAATAATTTACAAATCTCAAAAACTGATATTGTATTCACAATAGAACATAGACAACATATCAAATGTCGAAAGTGAGACATTTTGAAATTTCATGCCAAATATCGGCTCATTTGAAATTTCATGACAGCAACACATCTCAAAAAAGTTGGGACAGGGGCAATAAGAGGCTGGAAAAGTTAAAGGTACAAAAAAGGAACAGCTGGAGGACCAAATTGCAACTCATTAGGTCAACTGGCAATAGGTCATTAACATGACTGGGTATAAAAAGAGCATCTTGGAGTGGCAGCGGCTCTCAGAAGTAAAGATGGGAAGAGGATCACCAATCCCTCTAATTCTGCGCCGACAAATAGTGGAGCGATATCAGAAAGGAGTTCGACAGAGTAAAATTGCAAAGAGTTTGAACATATCATCATCTACAGTGCATATCATCATCAAAAGATTCAGAGAATCTGGAAGAATCTCTGTGCGCAAGGGTCAAGGCCGGAAAACCATACTGGGTGCCCGTGATCTTCGGGCCCTTAGACAGCACTGCAACACATACAGGCATGCTTCTGTATTGGAAATCACAAAATGGGCTCAGGAATATTTCCAGACATTATCTGTGAACACAATTCACCGTGCCATCCGCCGTTGCCAGCTAAAACTCTATAGTTCAAAGAAGAAGCCGTATCTAAACATGATCCAGAAGCGCAGACGTCTTCTCTGGGCCAAGGCTCATTTAAAATGGACTGTGGCAAAGTGGAAAACTGTTCTGTGGTCAGATGAATCAAAATTTGAAGTTCTTTATGGAAATCAGGGACGCCGTGTCATTCGGACTAAAGAGGAGAAGGACGACCCAAGTTGTTATCAGTGCTCAGTTCAGAAGCCTGCATCTCTGATGGTATGGGGTTGCATTAGTGCGTGTGGCACAGGCAGCTTACACATCTGGAAAGACACCATCAATGCTGAAAGGTATATCCAGGTTCTAGAGCAACATATGCTCCCATC